>NC_057794.1:575558458-575834875 GCF_018294505.1 Triticum aestivum
AAAACAAAAAAAAATAAAAACAAGAAAAGACAGAATTAGTGGGTTTGACAAAGAAAAAAAAGAAAAAGGTAAGAAAACAAAGAAACGAAGAAAGAAATAAAGAAAACTTACATACATAGAAGAAGAAAAAGAACCAATGAAAAAACCCCAGAGTATCACGAAGAAAGAAAGGAAAAATGAAAAAAAATCGGCAAAGAAACAAAAAAACGATAGAAAAACCATAAGAAAACTGGATAGCACCATGAAATCTGACCACAAACGGTCCAAACTATAAAAAGGACTTAACAGAAGAAACTTTGAGAATAAAAACGAACACATTGCTACAGTGATTGGACGACCCGGGCGCCGCGCTTCAGGCGAGGGGAGTTACCAATAAGGGAGACATAGCTTCTTTGGCCGTTTGAGGAGTGCGGTGATTTGTTTAACACGCTATATACGCATACACTCATACATACCTACATACACTCATCTCTATGAACATACATACACGTACACGCACCCTACTTCTATGATCATTTTCGAAAGACTGAACCGACACATTATCTTGAGATTCACGAAGTCACCACAGACGTCTTCATAGTTGACGGAAACATATTCTAGTGGATTGGTTTCACCGTATAAAACCTAAACATCTCCGCTGGAACACTTTGGTGCGCTTGGGCGCAGGCCAAGTGCAAATTACACTTCTGCCTAGCCATGAGAAGACGCATTTAGACCGCGATCGACGCTTGCGTCATGGTCTGACATCCCATGTCGTTTGCCCTCTGTGCGACCAGGAGGTGAAGACTGCGGACAATAATGCGCTGGGCTGCGTCTACGCCAGAGAGGTGTGGCATGCCATGTTAGCTTGCTGTGGTCTTGCTCACCTTGCGCTAGCTGCCGCTGTTGATGCACTTGTTGAGTGGTGGCTGGACTCTCTGCCCTCATCCCGCAGTTTCACCGCTGGGGCTTTGACTCTATCGCCTTGCTCTGCATTTGGATGCTCTAAAAGGAACGGAGTATTTCAGCGTGCTGTTCTGATGCCCCGTGAGCCGTGCTATTGCACGACCATTTTAGTAATTCTCATGGACACAATACTAGAATTGCCATGGTCATATTACTAAAATTGCCATGTTAAGTTACTAAAAATGCCATGATCCATAAATTAAATTTGACGTGGTTATTACTAAAATTTCCATGATCAATTGATAAAAATTGTTGTAAAAAGTAGTTAAAATACAATGGTAACTTTAAATCTAGAATGAAAACTAGATCAAACATGTCATGACAATTTTAGTGTAAACACTATGACAACTTTAATGTAAGCATCATGATAACTTTTGGCTCAAAAACAGATCGTCAAAACATATCAACATGAATATAATTTTAAAAATCTCGTCGAGTCAGATTTAATGATGAAAACGAATTTTCAATCAAATTTTTTATTTAGGAGATAAAACAATTTTAAGTCTTAAAACCAAAAAGATTACCGATGATGTCATCTGTTTTGACGTGGCAAAATAGATGGTAATGAATGCCGTTGGACCATGTTGCTTCGTGTCACATGTGTGGCACTTATCATTTGGGAAACTTTAAGAGTAAAAATGAACACACTGCTACGGTGATTGGCCGACTTGGTCGTGCCGCGATTCAGGCAAGGGGAGTTACCAATAAGCGAGACATAGCTCCTTCGACCGTCGGAGGAGTGCGGTGAATTTTTTTAACACGGTACATACACACATACACCCATCCCTATGAATACATGTACAGACACCCTACTTCTATGATCATCTCCGAAAGACTGAACCAACAAATCATCTTGAAAATCACGAAGTCGCTACACATGTCTTCGTAGTCAACTAAAACGTCTTCTGGCGGGTTGCTTTCACCGTATAAAATCTAAACATCTCTGCTGGAAAGGCACTTTGGCGCGCCTGGGCGCCAACCAACTGCAAATTACACATCTGGTTAGCCATGAGAAGACGCATTTGGACCGCGATCGACGCTTGCGCCATGGTCTGACCTCCCATGTCGTCTTCCCTCTGTGCCACAAGAGGCGGAGACTGCAGACCATATTGCGCTAGGCTGCGTCTACGCGAGAGAGGTGTGGCACACCATGTTGGCTCATGGTGGTCTTGCGCACCTTGTGCCCGCTGATGCACTTGTTGAGTGGTGGCCGAACTTTCGTGTCCTCATCCCGCGGTCACATCGTCGGGGCTTTGACTCCATCGCCTTGCTCTGCATCTGGATGCTCTGAAAGGAACGGGATGGCCGGGTATTTCAGCGTGCTGTTGTGATGCCGCGCGAGCTGTGCCATCGCATGACGGCGGAGATAGACCTCTGGAAGCTCTCGGGCTCTACCGAGTTGATCGACATCTGGAGATAATTGTCTCTCTGCTCTAGGGCATTGTTTTACGGCCGCGATAGCTAGGATGCCCTTTCCTTTGTTATGTCACGTTGTATCTTTGTAACCGCGGATGTTTTCCACCGGATTCTCTGTATTTCTACCTGACTCTCTTCTAATACATTGGCATGCAAGCCTTTTGTGTGTTTGCAAATAAGAAGAAGAAAAACTAACCATCCGAGGTACGTTCACATGGGTTGATTTTGAATGAAGTGTATTTTAGGTCCCTGAACTATTTCACGGGTGCCACGTAGGTCCTCGAACTATGAAAATCATCATGTGAATATTCAAAGTGCAGTAAATATGTCATCCAGGTCCAAAATCAGCTCAATATTAAAGTAGTCCGAGGACATATTCTGCTTAGCATGACACACTTATTGTACTTCGAGGATCTGAATGATGATTTTCATAGTTTGAGAACCTCTTTGATACTCTTGAAATAGTTTAAGGACTTACTATAGACTTTATTTTTGTGACCGGTTTGTCCATTTGAGATGTGTTTGGAGCGCCCGACTGTAGATATATTTAGTACGCGTGCGGCGAATTATTTGATTTGGTGTTTTGAACCGAGTCTCACAGCCCAGCGCATCCGTCCCGGGCCGTGTCGTGTCGTGTCCATGTAGAAAACCTTTTTGACGATTCCGGGCTTCACGTGCACACGCCGCGTGAAAGCAGATCGACATGACTCGCTAGCTCGACGCCCCTACTCCCTGTAGGCTAAGACCGGCCGGTTACACACATCGTTTGAACCCTTGTCTTGTTGGACCAATCCATCAGGCTGTGGAACGAGAGGGTCTCCTTCTTGCCACACCCTTGTTGTTATAAACACAATGTAGGCAAGTTGCATGATGCAGCAAACGGGGCACAAAACCACGGTGAAAGATCGAACACGGTCCCGTGTGCCACACGGACTGGCTGCTGATTGCGCCTTCTGTGTCCAGGTCCAGGGACTGTACAGCGGCTCCTTGCGTGGGCACACGGCACACGCCTCTCAGCTTGTACGTCCTCTCACTGCTCGTACGCGGGTCACGCCATGTCCACATGGTGCAAACTCCCCTTTGCTCTGCCACACGCCGATCGATCGTGCCCGTGGGCCAAGTTGGCTCTATGCTAGCCTAAAAAAAGCTTCCCACTTTCACTGCTCACTTCCCGGCAACCAGCCGCGCGCGCCGCCTTCCGGGCATCTTCCTCCCCCCTGCCGCGGCGCGGATCGACCGCACGTCCGGCGACGAGGTGACGGCACCAAGCCACGTACCGGCGCGGCACAACGCCAGGCGGAAATTTTACTTCCATGGTTACTGTCAGTCTGTCCATGGACGGCAGCGGCGACGAAACTTCCAGGAAAAGCGCGGTGAACTTCACATGCCACTCACTGCCATCCCCGTTCACCTGCGCCGCGTCGATGGGTCCAAACGAGGCGATCCGGTGAGAGGGACGCCGCTGGTTATTGCGGCTGGCCACGTCACTCGTCAGCTACCGGATTAGACAGAGAGCGTATATTCATGGCAGCCCCATGGTGGTGGCCTTGCCCAGGACCAAAATGGAGAGGAGACTAGGACCGGTCCGAGCGTGACGTGTTTATTTCCTTCTCGGTTCAAAGTCTCGCGCTTTTCTCCGGTCTTCAGTCAAACCGCGCTCGATTTTTTATAGTCCCCGTCCATCAACAGTGTTGGATTCTTTTACAAAAAAATGAACGGTGCTTGATCAGCGCTTACTTGGCCCGGGCCTATAAAAGACCTGCTCATCATCATCATCACAGGGAACGAAAACCCGCCAAGCACGCACGCGCACGCGCACGCTCATGAGAAGCTTGCCGCTGATCGACTAGCTAGAGCAGGTGCCGGGCATGGAGGACACGACGGCGACGCTGGCGACGGAGCTGGACGGGCTGCTGGCCATGGCGAGGGAGCTGGAGGAGAGGGTGGGCGGCGACCAGGGCGCGCCGGGCGCCGCCAGGGAGCTCTGCGCCGAGCTGGCCGCGTCCGTCGACCGTGCCGTGCGCCTCGCTGGGAGCGGCCCGCGCGGAGGCAATGCCGGCGGCAGGGCGAGAGTGAACGGCCAGCACAGGGGCGGCAGGAAGGCGGGGGCGGTCAGGGCGCAGGTGCGGGTGGCGTCGATGCAGGACCTGGGGTCGCTCGACGACGGGCTCAGCTGGCGGAAGTACGGCCAGAAGGACATCCTCGGCGCACCGTACCCGCGGGCCTACTTCCGGTGCACGCACCGGCACTCGCAGGGCTGCCAGGCCACCAAGCAGGTGCAGCGCGCCGCCGCCGACCCGCTGCTCTTCGACGTCGTCTACCACGGCGCGCACACCTGCGCCCAGGCCACCGCTGTCCTCGTCGGCACAGATCAGCAGCCGCCTGCTTCCTTGGGCCAGGAACAGCAGCAGCAACAGAGCTCGCCGGCTGAGGCGTCGGAAGGGATGCAGTGGCCGGCAGAGCCCTTCACGCCGCCCTCGTTCCCCTCCTCGCCGGCCGGCTGCTACACGCCGGGGAACTCCTGGTGCCAGCTTGCCGGCAACTACGGCTACGCCGCCGGAGGCGGCCTCGGGGCTGACATGGACTTCGACGAGCTGTTCTGGAATATGTAGTTTTTCTAACCGGAGTTTCAGAAGACTGTAGGCGCCGTGTCCACTATCCTACTGTATTCCCACTAGTACTTAGATTCAGACTCGTGATCATTTATCGCAATGGAAGCTATATATCTGCAGTAGATATAGCACCATCACTAGTAGAACTGTAGTGGTCATACACTAGCCACTGGAAGAACACCAAATTGATCTACAGAGACTCTGAACAACACTGGCCACTGCAATATACTCCCTCCTTACAGAGAGAGTAGTATTATGGATCAGCACATGCACAAAGCCAGTCTGTGCAGTTTATTACAGCATCAGGGGCTTCATAAGCTAGTTGAGCAACAGAAATGTACACTCACTACAGTACAATGTCATCACTAGATGCACCAGGAAAAGGTTCTCAGGGATTTACAAGCACCATTTGGGGGAACTGGTGAGAGTACCTATACTGAACTCTTCTCCTTGCTGTCCTGAGGAGCTTCAGGACTGCTCTCCTCTGCTTTGTCCAGGTTCCTCAAGGCTCCCCTCAGCCCAAGCACAATGAATAGATTGGTAAGGGTGAGAAGCGATTCCGCCGTCCCATGCAGCAAATCCACATTTGAAAGCGAGGTCCCGTAATGAACTTTGGCTGAAAGAGGATGGTGATGTATCGGCAAATACTTATTGTGTCGATCAAGGTGTGTAAGATTCACTGAAAACTTATGATATGATGCAATTACCATATATCCCAGCAGGTACTGCTCCGGGGATAAAATGCCCGTGCAATGTGCATGAAACAAAAGGGAAATAATCAATGACGTGAGAGGAGGTAATTTTCTTCTAGCTAACTAAATAGCGGAAACTAAATAATTTAAAATAGAAGAGGCCAATGTATACACTATACAGCAGATGGACACATACACATATTTTGTTCTGACACTTAAGTCCCAATCAAATGGCAAGGCTTTTTGCCAAAAGGATAACAAAAATCAAGATTCACATTAATTGAGGAACAAATTGGTTCGTTTGTGCCACACACACACGCACAGTAACATTTTGATTGATCGTGCACTCTACTGATTTCAACGTCCCTTTTCCTTCCTACTTCGTTCTACAAATTTTCATTAGTCATTATAAGTCTTCTCCAACGACCTGAATTATGTACTGAAATGCTCCAAAACAAACCAGCATCAAATTTTCTTTTCTACATGCTTGTGTTAGTCATTTGCCTTGGCTATAGTTAAAATGTTGAGCTTTGGGAAGATGCAAACATCATAAAAGCTATTGGCCGGTTGCTTTGGAACAGTATATAGAAACCTGCAGTGGTGCTCTCTTACCAAGTGTATGAACATTTTGTGTTTTAAGTTCAATCATTCCACAAACTTCCTGTGTTTACACGCACATGAGCAACGTTTTGTCGACATAGAACACATTTTGCAGATGTAAGCTGAGTGCCATGGCATTTTGAGTTGTTCAAATATATCTGACAGCCACATAATGCATGCACAATTATTTTTTCGTCTCGCCACACCATTCATGACAGCTCTCAGTTTCTCATGATGAAATCCATGTGATTTTCAATGCACAGCATCGTCTGTACTCACCAGATATATAAAATTGACCTTCTGATAGTGGCCAAATCGCCCAGTAGCATTCACATTCAGTTCTCTAACCGCTTCTAAAATGTTTGCTGCTGCTCTGCTCTTCTAAATGTACAAGTATTTTCGCTCCCCAACCACAACAACAACTAGATTGACACGTGAAAACAGCGAGACGAAAAGGGAAGAGGAGGAGGAGGGGGACGCGTACTGGTGGCGCCGACGAGCGAGGAGGAAGTAGAAGCCGAAGAGCGTGAGCCCGGGCGCCGTCTTGGACCGGGTCATGAAGTAGAGGAACCCCAGGTAGGGGAACAGCGACACGGCGAAGAGCTGCGACGCGATGCTCTGGGAGTCGACGCCGGGCGCCCACGGGTCCACGGGGAGCAGCCCGCACCGCACCACCGCGCTCCGTCCCCTCCTCCTCGCCGCCGGCGCTCTCCGTTTGGGGAGAAGGACGCTCCCGAGGAGGTAGCTGCTGCCGGGTCGTGCGGCGGGGAGCGGCCGCGCCGGCGCGCGGCAGGCGGCGGTGGCGGCCAGCATTTCGGCGCGTGGAAGGAAGGGCGAGCTCCCTCCGTTTGGGTGGCTCGCGTTGCTCTCCGGGGGATGACGCCCGGAAATGGGCTGGCCCGTAAGCCCAGCGCTTGGTCTCAAAGCTGGCTAATTGGGACATGGGCTGCGTACCGGCCCATGAGCACAATGCTCGACCAGGTACAGGCCTGGCCCGGCACGGTTTTTTTTGAAAGATCCAGCATCGCGGGCTTATCATTGATTTAGCAGAGGAGAGTTAAAACAATCGAAATCACTAATTAAGGAGTACTCGTTGCAAAGAACACTCCATTTTTCCATGTCGCGACAAGTGACGCACATGCAGCGCGCCACTTGTCGCAATCTGAGAGTTTTTCCTTTTTTTTCGTAGATTCGTTTATTCAAAACGTTTTATCTCTTAAACCGTGCGTCCAAATCTCAAACCGTTTTCACCATTGGATTCCTCGCGTTGAGATCTTCAAAACTAGATCCCATGTTGATAGGTTTTGACAAACTTTTTTTACGAAAAAACCGGATGAAAAACTGAACCGGGAACACGGTTTTTTTCCTTTCCGAAAAAGGCACGCCTGTGCCTCTCGTGGAAGCAAAACCGTGACTCTCGTGGAAGGAAAAAAACAGAAAACGCGTTTTTTTCGTTTCCGAGAGGCACAACCGTGACTCATGCGAAAACAAAACCCTGACTCTCGCGAAAGAAAAAAAAATGCGTATTTTTTTCCCTTTCCGAGAGGCACGGCCATGACTTTCGCGTAAGCACAATCATGCCTCTCGCGAAAGCAAAACCGTGACTCTCGCGAAAAAAAAAATAGAAAACGCGTTTTGTTTTTTCCTTTCCGAGAGGCACGGCCGTGACTCTCGCGAAAGCACAACTGTGCCTCTCGCGAAAGCAAAACCGTGACTCTCGCGAAAGAAAAAAAACAGAAAACGCGTTTTTCGTTCGTTTCCGAAAGGCACGGCCGTGACTCTCGATAAAGCACAACCGTGCCTCTCGCGGAAGAAAAACCGTGACTTTCGCGAAAGGAAAAAAAGAAAACGCGTTTTTTCACGCAATTTTTTTTTCGAATTTGTTTTTGATCGGAAAGCTAAGAAAGACCGGGGGAAAACCAAAACGTCGAAAAAACCTAGAAAAAAACCGATTAAAAAGCCGAAAACGCATGCGGAAAAATAAAAAAACCAAAATTCGAAGAGAGCGTTCAGAGCGCGACACGTGGCGAATGGCTGAGAGCGCGTCAAGTGACGCTGATCGTTGCGAGGCTCTCGAAGGAGCGCTCGTTAACTAGTTGCTCCCTAAAACAATTACAGAATGCTTCTTTGGCCGTAGCCTGTCCGAAGGCCAAAAGAGAAAAAGCTAGACTCTTCCGGAAGGGGCGCCGAGAGGGCACTCTAAGCTTTTAGGCCCCGCAATACTCCAGAGCTCTAAACTTTTCGTGACACATCTAAAGATATCATCATAGGATGCATTTTTTCCCTTGAAGATGCAAATGTTCCTCTCCCTCCAGATTTCCCAGCAGACGAGCATGATGATTGAGGCCGTGGCCTTTCGTGCCCGGCACGGTTATAAACGGGCCATTTCTTGGCTGTGAGGACAGGCCCACGTACAGGCACAACACAATATGAACTTGCGGAGGCTTTGGCCTTACGTAGAGCTGTGCAATTAGCTAGTGATAAAGACTATTCTGATGTTATCTTTGCTTTGGATTGCCTTTCGCTGCTCGACCAGTTACAGGCCTGGCCCGGCACGGTTATAAACGGGCAATTCCTTGGCTGTGAGGACAGGCCCACGTACAGGCACAACACGATCTGAACTTGCGGTGGCTTTGGCCTTACGTAGAGCTGTGCAATTAGCTAGTGATGAAGGCTATTCTGATATTATCTTTGCTTCGGATTGCCTTTCGCTGGTGCAAATGATGAATTCGAGATCTTGCGATCGCTTCAACATTGTTGCTGTTGTTGAAGACATCAAGTTTGCTTCTCAAAGCTTTGTTTCTGTGGTGTTCAAGCATGTTCATCGGCAAGCTAATGTAGCGGCTTATTTGTTAGCTAAATCTTGTAAGAATTTATCTAGCTTTGTGATTTTTCATTCTGTTCCGGATTGTATCTGGGACTCTTTGTAACTTGTTAAGTGATCTCTCTAAAAAAACACGATCTGTTTATTAATTTTAATTATATATATAGGAAAAACGGCGCAAATAGCATAAAAAGCCCATTGGGCTGAAACACACAGGCCAAGCTTCCCGTGGGCTAGCCCGTTTACTAGAGGAGCGCCTGGGCTTAAGGGCGTGACACGCGGGCCGACACGACACGACCCCGTTAGTAAACATGTTGGGTCGTGCCATGCCAGACACGTTTAGCCTTGGGTAGGCCGTGCCGGCCCATCTGACCAGATTTGGTCAAGCTTAGTAAACAAAATCATATTTTTTTTACCCATTCAATATTTAAATCAGTGCTAGCACAACCACGAAGTTCATTAATGACATAAAATACGAAATGCACTCTATTCATTATATACTATACTTGTAGTGAATATAATTTTCTGTAAGTCAAACTTTACAATCTCTGATCAAGTTTGTCGAGAAAAATATCTACATCTAAAGTATGGAATACATACCATTAGATACACATGCAATGCATTTTCATATTATATATATATATATAATTTTGTTTTAAATCTTCCGTTCTTAAGAAGTTGGTCTCAGTTCTCTCAACATGCAAAGTGTCCACCTCATCGTCCCCTCTAAGACCACGCATTTAGGTCTTCTATCACACTAAGCCATGCAAAATCTCCCACATAAGCAAATGTCCCCACTAAGCCCATCCATTTAAGTCTTCTCTCCCACTAAGCCATGCAAAATCTGCCACATAAGCGAACTTAGAGATTACAGTTATTTTGCATTAGTCTATGCATTTAACGTTGGAACATCATACATGTATGTTAGGTATCATTCACATTTTTTGTTCGAAATGATATTTTTAATAGTAATTCAAAGGTTTATATTCTATTTTTTTAGAGATTTTCTTTTATTGATTTTCAAGATTACATTTTCTTTTCATTAGATTTAGTTATTTTTAGCAACTATCTACGCATTTTATAACAAAGTTACCGCAACAACACACAAGGATCATCTAGTTTGTTAAAAGTTCGCAAAGTTTCACTTTTACAAAGAATCTATATGCACTATGTTAAACAGAGGGAGTTTTTCTTATCTAGCTTATCACTGGAGGCTTAGTTTAGGGACAATACCAACTTTTGAATACTATCAGAGCATCTCTAGTCTTTACCTATTCTTTAATTACCTATACCTCTCTCTATCCTTAATCCCCAATATATAAACTAAACTTTTGACGTACCTAGCCCTTCTCCTACACTTTTCGTGCACCTAGCCCTTTCCTTCAATTTTTAGAAATCTCTCTTCATCTTCTTCTTCCTTCCATGTAGACAACGACAACTTCTCTTCAGTAGATCATTCCCATGAGCTAGCTATGGCCTATGATAGATTATCCGCAAAAGTAATTTGATAGAGGCTCATTGTGCATGATGTACACGTGCAAGGAAGCAGTCGAGAAAGTGGGAAAAATTCATCTTTCACAGGTCACGGTTTGGGCACTTCTTCATGTGAATGAGTTATTTTCCTCTTCCTTGTCCCAGTGGAATGATGGTGTGGTCTAAAACAAAAGGATTCGTCAAAATCGATGATGTGGTGGTTGACAAACATGTTTCTTTGTATGTGATATTTTTCCTCTATACGTGCTCCTTCGCGTGTGGTGTGGCTTTGATCGTGACAAAGGGTGGCGGGAATGAGCTCCACCAAGAGGGGACGACAGGGAGGAACATGGTCGTGCCCGAAGAGAAAGATAAAAAAATGAAAAAGAAATCACCAGAATCTTGCTGGAGGTCGGTGGTGGTGCACAGGCATCAGGCCCATGTCCGAGGAGGAGCACCACCGAGGAGAGGGAGAGGCGTGGTATGAGAAATATTTTAATGAGAGTTGCCTCTCTCGGTCTAGTGAGGGAAAATTTTGTGGGAGGGGTCGTGGAAGCATATTTTTAGGGGAGTAAATAAAGGTTTTGCACTAGGTGGATACTAGTTCCTCAAACCAATTTTTAAGGGTATTAAAGCTTCTCAAGGGAAGGGCTAGGGATGCTCTCACATCCCACATCCTTAGTTGGCTAATGAATTATAGATGTATAGGCCTAGTTTCACTCCGCAAACAAAATTATCCATGAAGTTGGTAGTTGCATCTCCTAAACCCCAGAAAAGCCAGCGTTGGATGTAAGTCATGAAAGATAAGGATGCTTCCTAGCTATTTATTTACCCAATTTGTAAATATCACACCATATTTATGCAATATAATGATGTGCGTTTAACGATTATAGGAGTGTGCTTGGGGAGCTTCGTAGGCGGTGGTTCTCCAAATCAAATGATGAATGCATAAAATTTGACGAGTTTGATCGATTTTAAACACAGTTACATTAGAACGGTCAACTTGTTGTTATTTAAAGTTTTGAATTAGACTTTCCAAATTCCAAATCAAACCAAGAAAAAACCAGATGTACAAATTTTTACTACATATCAACAACAAGTGATGCTATTCTATGACGTATAGATCATGCATGTGATTGGAGTTGAGCTGCCTTATGTTATTCCAATAAAAAGTAGAATTTACTGAGGCGTTTCGAACAACTATTGAATCTAGAAACATAGAAGATATGTATTTTTTTATGAAGTCACCGCAATCATCTCATATTCCAAGTCCCACAAAAAAGGAAAATCAATAAACGAGTAATGGTGGCAATTCGACAACAAACCCTAGTAGACACCCTATGATCTAGAATTTTCTCACTTATGTACACATTAGACAGATAATCATGCACTTGAAAACCTCTAAAGATATTTTTAGATCCTTCATTGGAGAGCTCTCTGCCAAGATAGTAAAGATACATAGATGTACCAAGAAGGCAATAATTCATCTAAATGACACAAAATAATCTATAGAAACACGTTATTATGTTTTCAATTTTATTCCATCTAGGGTATTTAATATATTTAATCAAAGCTTTGTTATGGCATGGATTTTCGGACATCGAACAACAAACTTTAATTTACTTACAACTAGTATGTTTAAACTTACTGGAATATAGTTGTGATGAAAAATATTTTATACTTTAAAAATATTGTAAAAAATGATTATATGGTTAGTTAATAAGTAGAAGAAAATATATAATGGTTCGAACATATGTTGGGAGAATTGACAATACATTAGTAAAATAATTTAGTATAAAGAAAAATTATTTTAAGAGGCAACTATATTGACATTAAAGACTATAATTATGCTCGTCCTCGCAAATATTTTTTTTGTTGATGACTGAGGTTAACTTGTGTAATTGTTAGTCACAAGCTTCGATTTGGCGTGGTCTTCATGTACTCATAAATGCATGTGTGCATCTAGTGTCAGCCACCACAGAATCAGTCTTTCGAGACAAGATTGTTGTGAAACGCATGAACTACTATCTGAAAGAAGAAGGAAATGAGGGGCAAGAGAGTGTTGTGGCTTGTGATGTGCATGTGCATCGTCATGGTGAAACTAAAGTAAAAATGGACCCTGAAAGAAATATAATTTACAAACATCTCATCATTTTTGCACAAAATTAATAAAAATAATATAAAAACCTAAATTGTAATGTGGCCCAGATGCAACCAACAAACTCGCCGAAGATGCTCATTCCACTATCTCTGGCAGAAACCATGCCGACTTCGGGCAAGAGATACACCATTGTCTACCTTCAATTGCAGCAATTCTAGTGTGCTACCGAGCTTTGCGTTGTCATCTTCACAATTTGGGTACAACCCTTTTTTTGTGATCTCTAACATGCGATCGAACCTTAACTTCTCCCTTTCACTTTCGCATTCTCTCTATGCATCAACAATGACCCGGCGAAGATCATCATCGGGCACATCAGGTGCCTCTTGATCTTCAGCATCCCCGGTTGCAGTATCGCCGTATTTAGGGAACATAGGATAGTTGTCATCATCCTCTTCTTCTTCATTGTCTTCCATCATAACCCCTCTTTCTCCGTGCTTGGTCTGAACATAATAGTGTGGCATAAAACCCTTGTCAAACAGGTGCAAGTGAAGGGTTTTTGAGTCAGAGTAATCCTTCATATTCCCACAGACAGGGCATGGACAATACATAAAACCATTCTGCTTTTTTGCCTCAGCCACTTCGAGAAAATTATGGAGGCCCTCAATGTACTCGGAGGTGCGTCGGTCACCGTACATCCATTGCCGGTTCATCCACGTGCATTATAGAATTAAGTATATCAAAAATCATTACAAAACATTATGAATAGAGAAGTGACCAAATTAATACAAGTTCATCATCACATTAAAACCAAAGTACAGTAGTGATCAAATGTTATTACTGAAAAAATAAATACATAAAGTTCATACATAGTTCTCATAGAACAACATACAACTCTCTAGAACATCTAATTAAAACATACATTGAAACTAACATACAACTATGTAAAACATTTCAATGCAACAACAAATGAGATCATAATCGCAACTAAGCTAACAATTGATCCAACAACATTATGATACCAAGCCTCATTATCAATGGCATATTTTCTAATCTTTCTAATCTTCAAGTGCATTGCATCCATCTGGATCTTGTGATCATCGACGACATCGGCAACATGCAACTCCAGTTTCATCTTCCGCTCTTCAATTCTTTCTTCTTTCAAATAATTGTTTTTTCAAACAAATTTAACCTCTCGACAAGAGGGTCGGTTGGAATTTCCGGTTCACATACCTCCTAGATAAAAACATCTATGTCACCTTGGTCGGTATAACTGTCATAAACACTAAATGAAACAAATAGCTATAAAAGATAATATACCACATCTGAATCATAGATCGGACGAGACCCGACGGGGGCGGATACCAAAACCATGTAATAACAAACAATAATAAAAGTAATAAAATTATACAAGTAGCTATCTAAATCAAACAAGTAGCTATCTAAATCATACAAGATAAGAACAAGAGGTTCGCCACGGTGGTGCCGACGGCGAGATCGGCGCGGGCGATCGATGGCGGTGAGGACGGGGACGGGTGATACGTCTCCAACGTATCTTTAATTTTTGATGTATTAACGCCATGTTTATAATATTTTTACATGATTTTGGTATGATTTGGTTAGAACTAACCTGGACTGACGCTGTTTTCAGCAGAACTACCGTGGTGTTGTTTTTGTGCAGAAATAAAAGTCCTCGGAATGCGCTGAAAATCAACGGAGATTTATTCTGGAAAATATAAAAAAATACTGGAACGAAAATTTACCGGAGGGGAGTCCTGTGGGCCCCATGAGGGTGGAGGGCGCGCCCACCCCCCTAGGGTGCGCCCCTATGCCTCGCGGACTTCCCGTGGGGGCCCCTGACTTATTCTCGACGCCAACCTCTCTTATAAATCCCCAAACCTCCAGAAAATAACCTAGATCGGGAGTTCCGCCACCGCAAGCCTCTGTAGCCACCAAAAACCAATCGGGACCCTGTTCCGGCACCCTGCCGGAGGGGGGAATCATCACCGGTGGCCATCTTCATCATCTCGGCGCTCTCCATGACGAGGATGGAGTAGTTCACCCTCGGGGCTGAGGGTATGTACTAGTAGTTATGTGTTTGATCTCTCTCTCCCTCTCTCTCTCGTGTTCTTGATATAGCACAATCTTGATGTACCGCGAGCTTTGCTATTATAGTTGGATCTTATGATGTTTCTCCCCCTCTATCTCCTTGTGATGAATTGAGTTTTCCCTTTGAAGTTATCTTATCGGATTGAGTCTTTAAGGATTTGAGAACACTTCATATATGTCTTGCATGTGCTTATCTGTGGTGACAATGGGATATTCACGTGATCCACTTGATGTATATTTTGGTGATCAACTTGCGAGTTATGTGACCTTGTGAACTTATGCATAGGGGTTGGCACACATTTTCGTCTTGACTCTCCGGTAGAAACTTTGGGGCACTCTTTGAAGTTCATTGTGTTGGTTGAATAGATGAATCTGAGATTGTGTGATGCATATCTTATAATCATACCTGCGGATACTTGAGGTGACATTGGAGTATCTAGGTGACATTAGGGTTTTGGTTGATTTGTGTCTTAAGGTGTTATTTTACTACGAACTCTAGGGTTGTTTGTGACACTTATAGAAATAGCCCAATGGATTGATCGGAAAGAATAACTTTGAGGTGGTTTCGTACCCTACAATAATTTTTTCATTTGTTCTCTGCTATTAGTGACTTTGGAGTGACTCTTTGTAGCATGTTGAGGGATAGTTATATGATCTAATTATGTTATCCTTGTTGAGAGAACTTGCACTAGTGAAAGTATGAACCCTAGGCCTTGTTTCAACGCATTGAAATACCGTTTTCGCTCACTTTTATCATTAGTTACCTTGCTGTTTTTATAATTTCAGATTATAAAAACCTATATCTACCATCCATATTGCACTTGTATCACCATCTCTTCGCCGAACTAGTGCACCTATACAATTTACCATTGTATTGGGTGTGTTGGGGACATAAGAGACTCTTTGTTATTTGGTTGCAGGGTTGTTTGAGAGAGACCATGTTCATCCTACACCTCCCATGGATTGATAAACCTTAGTTCATCCACTTGAGGGAAATTTGCTACTGTCCTACAAACCTCCGCACTTGGAGGCCCAATGATACATCTCTGTCATATCTATAATTTTTGATTGTTCCATGCCAATATTCTACAACTTTCATATACTTTTGGAAACTTTTTATACTATTTTTGGGACTAACATATTGATCCAGTGCCTAGTGCCAGTTCCTGTTTGTTGCATGTTTTTTGTTTCGCAGAAAATCCATATCAAACGGAGTCCAAACGGAATAAAAACTGACGGAGATTTTTTTGGAATATATGTGGATTTTAGGAAGTAAAATCAACGCGAGACGATGCTCGAGGGGCCCACGAGGCAGGGGGCGCGCCCCTGACCCTCGTGGCCACCCCTTAAGGCGGTTGATGCCCTTCTTTCGCCGCAAGAAAGCTAATATCCGGATAGATATCGTGCTAAAATTTCAGCCCAATCGGAGTTACGGATCTCCGGGAATATAAGAAACGGTGAAAGGGAAGAATCTGAGAACACAGAAACAGAGAGAGACAGAGAGACAGATCCAATCTCAGAGGGGCTCTCGCCCCTCCCACGCCATGGAGGCCATGGACCAGAGGGGAAACCCTTCTCCCATCTAGGGAGGAGGTCAAGGAAGAAGAAAAAGGAGTGGGGCTCTCTCCCCCTCGCTTCCGGTGGCACTGGAGTGCCACCGGGGGCCATCATCATCACCGCAATCTTCACCAACAACTTCACCACCATCATCACCAACTCTTCCCCACTCTATGCAGCGGTGTAACCTCTCTCTTACCTGCTGTAATCTCTACTTAAACATGGTGCTCAACGCTATATATTATTTCCCAATGATGTATGGCTATCCTATGATGTTTGAGTAGATCCGTTTTGTCCTATGGGCTATTTGATGATCAAGATTGGTTTGAGTTGCATGTTTTATTATTGGTGCTGTCCTATGGTGCTCTCCGTGTCGCGCAAGCGTGAGGAATCCCCGCTGTAGGGTGTTGCAATACGTTCATGATTCGCTTATAGTGGACTGCGTGAGTGACTGAAACACAAACCCGAGTAAGGGGGTTGTTGCGTATGGGATAAAGAGGACTTGATGCCTTAATGCTATGGTTGGGTTTTACCTTAATGATCTTTAGTAGTTGCGGATGCTTGCTATAGAGTTCCAATCATAAGTGGATATGATCCAAGTAGAGAAAGTATGTTAGCTTATGCCTCTCCCTCATATAAAATTGCAATAATGATTACCGGTCTAGTTATCGATTGCCTAGGGATAAATAACTTTCTCGTAACAAAAAGCTCTTTACTAAAACTAACTTAGTTGTGTCTTTATCTAAACAGCCCCTACTTTTTATTTACTTGCTCTTTACTATCTTGCAAACCTATCCAACAACACCTACAAAGTACTTCTAGTTTCATACTTGTTCTAGGTAAAGCGAACATCAAGCATGCGTAGAGTTGTATCAGTGGTCGATAGAACTTGAGGGAATATTTGTTTTGCCTTTAGCTCCTCGTTGGGTTCGACACTCTTACTTATCGAAAACTGTTGCGATCCCCTATACTTGTGGGTTATCAAGACCTTTTTCTGGCGTCGTTGCCGGGGAGCAATAGCATGGGGTGAATATTCTCGTGTGTGCTTGTTTGCTTTATCACTAAGTAATTTTTATTTGCTGTTGTTAGTTGTTTTCTATCTTTAGTTATGGGTAGGAAACGCAAAATACCAAAAAAATTAGTTGTACCTACTAAACCAATGGTTGAAGAACCACTCAAAATCTATCATACTGCTGAAGCTTATTACTTGGATCATCTTCGATCCCTATGTGCTCGTGCTGAAACCCCAACTAGCTTAGTTGAGGGAAAATCTTTAGATGAATATGCTTGTTATGTGCGACACCGAATATCTGAAAAAGGGAAAAATTTACTGGGTCAAATTCATCGTTTGCAATGCTATGCTTGGAATTTATGCGAAATATATGATATTACTTGTTGTTCTGAAAACCCTAAGAAACACCTTCCCTATCAAAGTGAGTTTAGTGATAATGGAATCGTATCTTCGTATGCTAAGGGTGTTTATAGTTACTATGATGTTCAACAAATTGAAGAATTTGTTGCTTTTAAGGGTGCTTATGAAATTGCTTCTTTGATTGAAATGTATGATGCTACTCTTTACAAATCTGAAAATTTTGACATACTCAAATATTGCTATGATAATTATGCTTCTAATGCCTATGTTGAACCATATATTGAGGACTACCCCGCTGTCCAAGAAGAGACTAATATTTTGCAAGAGTCTATGGAAGAAGAAATTGATGAAACTGTGAGCTCATTGGATGAAAAAGATGAGGAGGAGAGCGAAGAACAAAAGGAGGAAGAGAGGATTAGCTGCCCGTGCCCACCTTCTAATGAGAGTAACTCTTCAACTCATACATTGTTTAATTTCCCTTCGTGCTTACCGAAGGATGATTGCTATGATGATTGTTATGATCCCGTTGATTCTCTTGAAATATCCCTTTTTGATGATGCTTGCTATGCTTGTGGCCAAGATGCCAATATGAATTATGCTTATGGAGATGAACTTGCTATAGTTCCTTATGTTAAACATGAAATTGTTGCTATTGCACCCACACATGATAGTCCTATTATCTTTTTGAATTCTCCCGACTACACTATATCGGAGAAAAGTTTGCCCTTATTAAGGATTATATTGATGGGTTGCCTTTTACCGTTGCACATGATGATTTTGATGAATATAATATGCATGTGCTTGCTGCTCCTACTTGAAATTATTATGAGAGAGGAACTATATCTCCACCTCTCTATGTTTCCAATACGATAAAATTGCAAGAAACTGTTTATACTATGCATTGGCCTTTACTATGTGTGCATGAATTGTTCTTTTATGACATGCCGATGCATAGGAAGAGAGTTAGACTTCGTTGTTGCATGATATATGTTACTTTGTGCTCACTACTAAATTACAAATCATTGTTAATTAAAATTGGCTTCGATATACCTTGAGATCCGGGTGGATTCACTACTTGAGCACTATATGCCTAGCTTAATGGCTTTAAAGAAAGCGCTGCCAGGGAGACAACCCGGAAGTTTTAGAGAGTCATTTATTTATGTTGAGTGCTTTTATATAGTTTAAAAACAACAAAAATAAAGAGGTGAACCCAAATTTTTTTCAAAAAGGAAAGTGAAAGTGAGAAAGACAAGCATTGTTTAAGTGGGAGAGCTCCTTGAACTTTGTTCATGCTCATGGCAACTTTGTGAATCTTGATTACAGAAACTTTTCAACAAAAATAATTATCCCCTTTTACAATTCCATTGTATTATAAAAATAATGTGCCCAGGTTTGCCTTTAGGATGTTTATATTTGCTTGATGGTTTGTACGGTGCAGGACAGAAACTTTGGCTGTAGTGCGCGATTTTAAATTTTTAGTTGGAACGTCAAACGGTTCTGATTCTTTTTGCACTGTCTTCCTATACAAATTTTTTATTTTTACTAATTTGGTAGAATTTTTAAAGTATCATAAGTATGGTGAATGTTCAGATTGTTACAGACTCTTCTGTTTTAGACAGATTCTGTTTTTGATGCATAGTTTGCTTGTTTTGATGAAACTATCAAATTTATATAAGTGGGTTAAGCCATGAAAAAGTTATATTACAGTAGAAACAATGCAAAAACAAAATATGAATTGGTTTGCAACAGTACTTAGAGTAGTGATTTTCTTTATTATACTAACGGATCTTACCGAGTTTTCTGTTGAAGTTTTGTGTGGATGGAGTGTTCGATGATCGAGAAGGTCTCGATGTGAGAAGAAGAAAGAGAGGCAAGAGCTCAAGCTTGGGGATCCCCGAGGCACCCCAAGTAAATATTCAAGGATATTCAAGCATCTAAGCTTGGGGAAGCCCCGGAAGGCATGCCCTCTTTCTTCAACAAGTATCGGTATGTTTTCGGATTCGTTTCGTTCATGCGATATGTGCAATCTTGGAGCGTCTTTTGCATTTAGTTTTCATATTTCTTTTATGCACCATGCTGGTATGAGATAGTCCTTTGTTGATTTATAGAATGCTCTATGCACTTCACTTATATCTTTTGAGTATGGCTTTATAGAATGCTTCATGTGCTTCACTTATATCATTTAAAGTTTGGATTGCCTGTTTCTCTTCACTTAGACAACCGCCATTTGTAGAATGCTCTTTTGCTTCACTTATATTTGTTAGAGCTTTGACATATCTTTTGTAGAAAGAATTATACTCTATTGCTTCACTTATATCTATTTAGAGAGATGACATGAATTGGTCATTCACATGGTTAGTCATAAAATCCTACATAAAACTTGTAGATCACTGAATATGATATGTTTGATTCCTTGCAATAGTTTTGCGATATAAAGATGGTGATATTAGAGTCATGCTAGTGGGTAGTTGTGGATTGTAGAAATACTTGTGTTGAGGTTTGTGATTCCCGTAGCATGCACGTATGGTGAACCGTTATGTAACGAAGTCGGAGCATGATTTATTTATTGATTGTCTTCCTTATGAGTGCAGTCGGGGATGAGTGATGGTCTTTTCCTACCAATCTATCCCCCTAGGAGCATGCACGTAGTACTTTGTTTCAATAGCTAATAGAATTTTGCAATAAGTACGTGAGTTCTTTATGACTAATGTTGAGTCCATGGATTATACGCACTCTCACCCTTCCACCATTGCTAGCCTCTCTAGTACCGTGCAACTTTCGTCGGTACCATAAACCTACCATATACCTTCCTCAAAACAGCCACCATACCTACCTATCATGGCATTTCCATAGCCATTCCGAGATATATTGCCTTGCAACTTCCATCATCATCATATACATGACTTGAGCATTCATTGTCATATTGTTTTGCATGATCGTAAGATAGCTAGCATGATGTTTTCATGGCTTGTCCGTTTTTTGATGTCATTGCTACGCTAGATCATTGCACATCCCAATACATCGCCGGAGGCATTCATATAGAGTCATATCTTTGTTCTAGATATCGAGTTGTAATATTGAGTTGTAAGTAAATAAAAGTGTGATGATCATCATTATTAGAGCATTGCCCCAGTGAGGAAAGGATGATGGAGACATGATTCCCCCACAAGTCGGGATGAGACTCTAGACTTTACAAAAAATAAAAGAGGCCAAAGAAGCCCCCCCCAAAAGAGGCAAAGAAGCCCACCAAAAAAAAGAAACAAAAAGAAAAACAATGAGAGAAAAAGAGAGAAGGGGCAATGTTACTATCCTTTTACTGAAGGAAATATGCCCTAGAGGCAATAATAAAGTTATTATTTTATTTCCTTATATCATGATAAATGTTTATTATTCATGCTAGAATTGTATTAACCAGAAACATAATACTTGTGTGAATACACAGACGAACTAAACGTCACTAGTATGCCTCTACTTGACTAGCTCGTTAATCGAAGATGGTTATGTTTCCTAACCATAGACATGTGTTGTCATTTGATTAACGGGATCACATCATTAGGGGAATGATGTGATTGACATGACCCGTTCCATTAGCTTAGCACCCAATCGTTTAGTATGTTGTTGTTGCTTTCTTCATGACTTGTACATGTTCCTATGACCATGAGATTATGCAACTCCCGTTTGCCGGAGGAACACTTTTGTGCTACCAAACGTCACAACGTAACTGGGTGATTATAAAGGAGCTCTACAGGTGTCTCCAAAGGTACATGTTGGGTTGGCGTATTTCGAGATTAGGATTTGTCACTCCTATTGTCGGAGAGGTATCTCTGGGCCCTCTCGGTAATGCACATCACATAAGCCTTGCAAGCATTGCAACTAATGAGTTAGTTGCGAGATGATGTATTACGAAACGAGTAAAGAGACTTGCCGGTAACGAGATTGAACTAGGTATTGAGATACCGACGATCGAATCTCGGGCAAGTAACGTACCGATGACAAAGGGAACAACGTATGTTGTTATGCGCTCTGACCGATAAAGATCTTCGTAGAATATGTAGGAGCCAATATGAGCATCCAGGTTCTGCTATTGGTTATTGACTGGAGACGTGTCTCGGTCATGTCTACATTGTTCTCGAACCCGTAGGGTCCGCACGCTTAACGTTACGATGATAGTTTCATTATGAGTATATATATTTTTGATGTACCGAAGATTGTTCGGAGTCCCGGATGTGATCACGGACATGACGAGGAGTCTCAAAATGGTCGAGACATAAAGATTGATATATTGGACGGATATATTCGGACACCGGAAGTGTTCCGGAGAAGTTTAGGATAAAACTGGAGTACCGGGGGGTTACCGGAACCCCCCGGGGGTTAATGGGCCTCATGGGCCCAAAGTGGAGAAGAGGAGGAGCGGCCAGGGCAGGCCGCGCGCCCCCTCCCCCTCTAGTCCGAATTGGACAACGAGGGGGGGGGGGCGCCCCTTTCCTTCCTCTCCTCTCTCCCTTCCTTCCCACTCTCCTAGTTGGACAAGGAAAAGGAGGAGGTCCGACTCCCGGTAGGAGTAGGACTCCTCCCTGGCGCGCCTCCTCCCGGCCACCCGCCCCTCCCCCTTGCTCCTTTATATACGGGGACAGGGGGGCACCTCTAGACACACAAGTTGATCTTGGTGATCGTTCTCTTAGCCGTGTGCGGTGCCCCCCTCCACCATAATCCTTGATAATATTGTAGCGGTGCTTAGGCGAAGCCCTGCGACCTTAGAACATCAAGATCGTCACCACGCCGTCGTGCTGACGGAACTCTTCCCCGACACTTTGCTGGATCGGAGTCCGGGGATCGTCATCGAGCTGAACGTGTGCTAGAACTCGGAGGTGTCGTAGTTTCGGTGCTTGATCGGTCGGGCCGTGAAGACGTATGACTACATCAACCGCGTTGTCATAACGCTTCCGCTGTCGGTCTACGAGGGTACGTAGACAACACTCTCCCCTCTCGTTGCTATGCATCACCATGATCTTGCGTGTGCGTAGGAAATTTTTGAAATTACTACGTTACCCAACAGTGGTATCCGAGCCAGGTTTTATGTGTTGATGTTATTTGCACGAGTAGAACACAAGTGAGTTGTGGGCGATATAAGTCATACTGCTTACCAGCATGTCATACTTTGGTTCGGCGGTATTGTTGGATGAAGCGGCCCGGACCGACATTACGCGTACGCTTACGCGAGACTGGTTTTACCGACGTGCTTTGCACACATGTGGCTGGCGGGTGTCAGTTTCTCCAACTTTAGTTGAACCGAGTGTGACTATGCCTGGTCCTTGCGAAGGTTAAAACAGCACCAACTTTACAAACTATCGTTGTGGTTTTGATGCGTAGGTAAGAATGGTTCTTGCTAAGCCCATAGCAGCCACGTAAAACTTGCAACAACAAAGTAGAGGACGTCTAACTTGTTTTTGCAGGGCATGTTGTGATGTGATATGGTCAAGAAATGATGCTAGATTTATTGTATGAGATGATCATGTTTTGTAACCGAGTTATCGGCAACTGGCAGGAGCCATATGGTTGTCGCTTTATTGTATGCAATGCAATCGCGATGTAATGCTTTACTTTATCACTAAGCGGTAGCGATAGTCGTGGAAGCATAAGATTGACGAGACGACAACGATGCTACGATGGTGATCAAGGTGTCGCGCCGGTGACGATGGTGATCATGAAGGTGCTTCGGAGATGGAGATCACAAGCACAAGATGATGATGGCCATATCATATCACTTATATTGATTGCATGTGATGTTTATCTTTTGTGCATCTTATCTTGCTTTGATTGACGGTAGCATTATAAGATGATCCCTCACTAAATTATCAAAGTATAAGTGTTCTCCCTAAGTATGCACCGTTGCGAAAGTTCTTCGTGCTGAGACACCACATGATGATCGGGTGTGATAGGCTCTACGTTCAAATACAACGGGTGCAAAACAGTTGCACCCGCGGAATACTCAGGTTTAACTTGACGAGCCTAGCATATAACAGATATGACCTCAGAACACGGAGACCGAAAGGTCGAGCGTGAATCATATAGTAGATATGATCAACATAGTGATGTTCACCAATGAAACTACTCCATCTCACGTGATGATCGGACATGGTTTAGTTGATTTGGATCACGTGATCACTTAGAGGATTAGAGGGATGTCTATCTAAGTGGGAGTTCTTTAGTAATAAGATTAATTGAACTTAAATTTATCATGAACTTAGTACCTGATAGTATGTTGCTTGTTTATGTTTGATTGTAGATAGATGGCCCGTGCTGTTGTTCTATTGAATTTTAATGCGTTCCTTGAGAAAGCAAAGTTGAAAGATGATGGTAGCAATTACACGGACTGGGTCCGTAACTTGAGGATTATCCTCATTGCTGCACAGAAGAATTACGTCCTGGAAGCACCGCTAAGTGCCAAGCCTGCTGCAGGAGCAACACCAGATGTTATGAACGTCTGGCAGAGCAAAGCTGATGACTACTCGATAGTTCAGTGTGCCATGCTTTACGGCTTAGAACCGGGTCTTCAACGACGTTTTGAACGTCATGGAGCATATGAGATGTTCCAGGAGTTGAAGTTAATATTTCAAGCAAATGCCTGGATTGGGAGATATGAAGTCTCCAATAAGTTCTATAGCTACAAGATGGAGGAGAACAGTTCTGTCAGTGAGCATATACTCAAAATGTCTGGGTATAATAATCACTTGATTCAATTGGGAGTTAATCTTCCAGATGATTGCGTCATTGACAGAATTCTCCAATCACTTCCACCTAGCTACAAGAGCTTCGTGATGAACTATAATATGCAAGGGATGGATAAGACAATTCCCGAGCTCTTCGCAATGTTGAAAGCTGCGGAGGGTACATAAAGATTGAGGACATGACGAGGAGTCTCGAAATGGTCGATACATAAAGATTGATATATTGGACAGATATATTCGGACACTGGAAGTGTTCCGGAGAAGTTTCGAATAAAACCGGAGTACCGGGGGGTTACCGGAACCCCCCCCCCCGAGGGTTAATGGGCCTCATGGGCCCAAAGTGGAGAAGAGGAGGGGTGGCCAGGGCAGGCCGTGTGCCCCCTCCCCTCTAGTCCGAATTGGACAAGGAGAGGGGGGACGGCGCCCCCCTTTCCTTCCACTCCCCTCTCCCTTCCTTCCCCCTCTCCTAGTTGGACAAGGAAAAGGAGGGAGTCCTACTCCCGGTAGGAGTAGGACTCCTCCCTGGCGCGCCTCCTCCTGGCCAACCGCCCCTCCCCCTTGCTCCTTTATATACGGGGGCAGGGGGCACCTCTAGACACACAAGTTGATCTTGGTGATCGTTCTCTTAGCCGTGTGCGGTGCCCCCCTCCACCATAATCCTCGTTAATATTGTAGCGGTGCTTAGGCGAAGCCCTGCGACGGTAGAACATCAAGATCGTCACCACGCTGTCGTGCTGACAGAACTCTTCCCCGACACTTTACTGGATCGGAGTCCGGGAATCGTCATCAAGCTGAACGTGTGCTAGAACTCGGAGGTGTCGTAGTTTCGGTGCTTGATCGGTCGGGCTGTGAAGACGTACGACTACATCAACCGCGTTGTCATAACGCTTCCGCTGTCGGTCTACGAGGGTATGTAGACAACACTCTCCCCTCTCGTTGCTATGCATCGCCATGATCTTGCGTGTGCGTAGGAAAATTTTGAAATTACTACGTTACCCAACATTTACCACACTTGTGCTTCAAAGTAGCACCATGTTCTTCATATAGAGAGTCTCTTGAGTTATCACTTTCATATACTAGTGGGAATTTTCATTATAGAACTTGGCTTGTATATTCCGATGATGGGCTTCCTCAAACACCCGAGGTCTTATGAGCAAGCAAGTTGGATGCACACCCACTTAGTTTTCAGTTTGAGCTTTCATACACTTATAGCTCTTAGTGCATCCATTGCATGGCAATCCCTACTCACTCACATTGATATCTATTAATGGGCATCTCCATAGCCCGTTGATACGCCTAGTTGATGTGAGACTATCTTCTCCTTTTTGTCTCTCCACAACCACCATTCTATTCCACCTATAGTGCTATGTCCATGGATCACCCTCATGTATTGCGTGAAAGTTGAAAAGGTTTGAGAACGTCAAAAGTATGAAACAATTGCTTGGCTTGTCATCGGGGTTGTGCATGATGTGAATATTTTGTGTGGTGAAGATGGAGCATAGCCAGACTATATGATTTTGTAGGGATAACTTCTTCGGCCACGTTATTTTGAAAAGACATGATTGCTTTATTAGTGGGCTTGAATTATTTTTGTTTTTATGTCAAATGATAGACTATTGCTTTGAATACTCATGTCTTAATATTCATGCCATGATTAGATATGTGATCAAGATTATGCTAGGTAGCATTCCACATCAAAAATTATCTTTTTTATCATTTACCTACTCGAGGACGAGCAGGAATTAAGCTTGGGGATGCTGATACGTCTCCGTCGTATCTATAATTTTTGATTGTTCCATGCCAATATTCTACAGCTTTCATATACTTTTGGCAACTTTTTATACTATTTTGGGACTAACATATTGATCCAGTGCCCAGTGCCAGTTCCTATTTGTTGCATGTTTTTGTTTCGCAGAAAATCCATATCAAACGGAATCCAAACGGAATAAAAACTGACGGAGATTTGTTTTGGAATATATGTGAATTTTGGGAAGTAAAATCAACGCGAGACGATGCTCGAGGGGCCCACGGGGCAGGGGGCGCGCCCCTGACCCTTGTGTCCACCCCGTAAGGCGGTTGATGCCCTTCTTTCGCCGCAGGAAAGCTAATAACCGGATATAGATCGTGTTAAAATTTCAGCCCAATCGAAGTTACAGATCTCCAGGAATATAAGAAACGGTGAAAGGGTAGAATCTGAGAACGCAGAAACAGAGAGAGACAGAGAGACAGATCCAATCTAGGAGGGGCTCTCGCCCCTCCCACGCCATGGAGGCCATGGACCAGAGGGGAAACCCTTCTCCCATCTAGGGAGGAGGTCAAGGAAGAAGAAGGAGGGGGGCTCTCTCCCCCTCGCTTCCGGTGGCACCGGAGTGCCACCAGGGGCCATCATCATCACCGCAATCTTCACCAACTCTCCCCCCTCTATGCAGCGGTGTAACCTCTCTCTTACCTGCTGTAATCTCTACTTAAACATGATGCTCAATGCTATATATTATTTCCCAATGATGTATGGCTATCCTATGATGTTTGAGTAGATCTGTTTTGTCCTATGGGCTATTTGATGATCAAGATTGGTTTGAGTTGCATGTTTTATTATTGGTGTTGTCCTATGGTGCTCTTCGTGTCACGCAAGCATGAGGGATCCCCGTTGTAGGGTGTTGCAATACGTTCATGATTCGCTTATAGTGGGTTGCGTGAGTGACTGAAACACAAACCCGAGTAAGGGGGTTGTTGCGTATGGGATAAAGAGGACTTGATGCTTTAATGCTATGGTTGGGTTTTACCTTAATGATCTTTAGTAGTTTCGGATGCTTGCTATAGAGTTCCAATCATAAGTGCATATGATCCAAGTAGAGAAAGTATGTTAGCTTATGCCTCTCCCTCATATAAAATTGCAATAATGATTACCGGTCTAGTTATCGATTGCCTAGGGACAAATAACTTTCTCGTAACAAAAAGCTCTTTACTAAAACTAACTTAGTTGTGTCTTTATCTAAACAGCCCCTACTTTTTATTTGCTTGCTCTTTATTATCTTGCAAACCTATCCAACAACACCTACAAAGTACTTCTAGTTTCATACTTGTTCTAGGTAAAGCGAACATCAAGCGTGCGTAGAGTTGTATCGGTGGTCGATAGAACTTGAGGGAATATTTGTTTTCCCCTTAGCTCCTCATTGGGTTCGACACTCTTACTTATCGAAAACTGTTGTGATCCCCTATACTTGTGGGTTATCATCCAACAACGTCTACAAGAAGAAGGTTGTGTAGTAGACATCAAGCTCTTTTCTGGCGCCGTTGCCGGGGAGGTGAGTGCTTGAAGGTATATCTTTAGATCTTGCAATCGAATCTTTTAGTTTCTTTTTTTTATCACTAGTTTAGTTGATAAAAGAAAACTACAAAAAAATGGAATTGAGGGTGCCTCATACGCTTCATCTTTTTAATATCTTTCGTGAAAATGATGGAAAGGAAAATTGTGCTCAAGTGTTAGAAGAAGAATGCATTAAAATTTGTGGCACTAAATATTTGAATGATGAGCATGATTAAAATGTTGTTAGTACAAATTCTTTGAATATCCATGATGCTAATGATATGCAAATCCACAAGCTTGGGGATGCTATGTTTGATGAAGATGATATTTTTAGTCCCCCAAGTTTTGATGAGCAAATTTACTATGATGAAAGAATGCCTCCTATCTATGATGATTATTGTGATGAAACGTATGCTATAGAGAATAATGATAACAATGAAACTTGTCATCTTGATTTCAATTTTCAATCCCATGATTGTTATTTTGTTTAATTTGCTCCCACTATTCCGAATGAGAAGAATTTTGCTTATGTGGAGAGTAGTAAATTTTCTATGCTTATGAATCATGAAAATAATGCTTTGTGTGATGGTTATATTGTTGAATTCATTCATGATGCTACTGTAAATTATTATGAGGGAGGAATATATGCTTGTAGGAGTTGCAATAATATCAAGTTTCCTCTCTACATGTTGAAAATCTTGAAGTGTTGCTTGCTTTACCTTCCTATGCAAGTTGATTCTTGTTCCCATAAATTGTTTGCTCACAAAATCCCTATGCATAGGAAGTGGGTTAGACTTAAATGTGCTTGTCATGTGCTTCATGATGCTCCCATTATGTTTCAATTCTTATCTTCTATGTGAGCATCATTGAAATCATCATGCCTAGCTTGAAGGCATTAAAGAGAAGCGCATGTTGGGAGACAACCCAATATTTATACCTACTGTTTTTGTGTGTTCACATGATTATGCTAATTTATTAATCATGTTTTATAGCTTTTGTTTGAATAAAGTGCCAAGCAAGACGTTTGGGAGGGCTTATGGTGATAGTTGATTCGATCTTGCTGAAAAACAGAAACTTTTACGCTCAGGAAAACAATTCTTATTTTTAACAGAAGCAGATAAAATACTGATTCTTTTTGCAGAGGATTAATGAACAAATTTCTCAGGATGTCCTAATTTTTTAGAATTTTTGGAGGTATATAAGTATTCGAGAGCTACAGATTACTACAAACTTGTTGGGGAACGTAGTAATTTCAAAAAAAATCTTACGCACACGCAAGATCATGGTGATGCATAGCAACGAGAGGGGAGAGTGTTGTCTATGTACCCTCGTAGACCGAAAGCGGAAGCGTTAGCACAACGCGGTTGATGTAGTCGTACGTCTTCATGGCCCGACCGATCAAGCACCGAAACTACGACACCTCCGAGTTCTAGCACATGTTCAGCTCGATGACGATCCCCGGACTCCGATCCAGCAGAATGTCGGGGAAGAGTTCCGTCAGCACAACAGCGTGGTGACGATCTTGATGTTCTACCATCGCAGGGCTTCGCCTAAGCACCGCTACAATATTATCGAGGATTATGGTGGAGGAGGGCACTGCACACGGCTAATAGATCTCAAGGATCAATTGTTGTGTCTAGAGGTGCCCCCTGCCCCCGTATATAAAGGAGCAAGGGGGAGGGGCGGCCGGCCAGGAGGAGCCATGCCAGGGAGGAGTCCTTACTCCTACCGGGAGTAGGACTCCCTCCTTTCCTTGTTCAACTAGGAGAGGGGGAAGGAAGGGAGAGAGGAGAGAAAGGAAGGGGGGGGCGCCGCCCCTCCCTCCTTATCCAATTCGGACTAGAGGGGGAGGGGGCGCGCAGCCTGCCCTGGCCGCCCCTCCTCTGCTCCACTTTGGGCCCATGAGGCCCATTAACCCCCGGGGGGGGGGTCCGGTAACCCCCGGTACTCCGTTTTATATCCGATAACTCCCGGGACCATTCCTGTGTCCGAATATAGTCGTCCAATATATCAATCTTTATGTCTCAACTATTTCGAGACTCCTTGTTATGTCCGTGATCACATCCGGGACTCCGAACAACCTTTGGTACATCAAAATATATAAACTCATAATGAAACTGTCATCATAACGTTAAGCGTGCGGACCCTACGGGTTCGAGAACAATGTAGACATGACCGAGACACGTCTCTGGTCAATAACCAATAGCAGAACCTGGATGCTCATATTGGCTCCTACATATTCTACGAAGATCTTTTATCGGCCAGACCGCATAATAACATACGTTGTTCCCTTTGTCATCGGTATGTTACTTGCCCGAGATTTGATCGTTGGTATCTCAATACCTAGTTCAATCTCGTTACCGGCAAGTCTCTTTACTCGTTCTGTAATACATCATCCCGCAACTAACTTATTAGTTGCAATGCTTGCAAGGCTTATGTGATGTGCATTACCGAGAGGGCCCAGAGATACCTCTCCAACAATCGGAGTGACAAATCCTAATCTCGAAATACGCCAACCCAACAAGTACCTTCGGAGAAACCTTTAGAGCACCTTTATAATCACCTAGTTACATTGTGACGTTTGGTAGCACCCAAAGTGTTCCTCTGGCAAACGGGAGTTGCATAATCTCATAGTCATAGGAACATGTATAAGTCATGAAGAAAGCAATAGCAACATACTAAACGATCGGGTGCTAAGCTAATGGAATCGGTCATGTCAATCAGATCATTCAACTAATGATGTGACCTCGTTAATCAAATAACAACTCTTTGTCTATGGTTAGGAAACATAACCATCTTTGATTAACGAGCTAGTCAAGTAGAGGCATACTAGTGACACTATGTCTGTCTATGTATTCACACATGTATTATGTTTCTGGTTAATACAATTCTAGCATTAATAATAAACATTTATCATGATATAAGGAAATAAATAATAACTTTATTATTGCCTCTAGGGCATATTTCCTTCAGTCTCCCACTTGCACTAGAGTCAATAATCTAGATTACACAGTAATGATTCTAACACCCATGGAGCCTTGGTGTTGATCATGTTTTTCTCGTGGAAGAGGCTTAGTCAGCGGGTCTGCAACATTCAGATCCGTATGTATCTTGCAAATTTCTATGTCTCCCACTTGGAATAAATCCCGAATGTAATTGAAGCGTCTCTTGATGTGCTTGGTTCTCTTGTGAAATCTGGATTCCTTTGCCAAGGCAATTGCACCAGTATTGTCACAAAATATTTTCATTGGACCCGATGCACTAGGTATGACACCTAGATCGGATATGAACTCCTTCATCCAGACTCCTTCATTTGCTGCTTCTGAAGCAGCTATGTACTCTGCTTCACATGTAGATCCCGCCACGACGCTTTGTTTAGAACTGCACCAACTGACAACTCCACCGTTCAGTAAAAACACGTATCCGGTTTGCGATTTAGAATCGTCCGGATCAGTGTCAAAGCTTGCATCAACGTAACCATTTATGATGAGCTCTTTGTCACCTCCATATACGAGAAACATATCCTTAGTCCTTTTCAGGTATTTCAGGATGTTCTTGACCGCTGTGCAGTGATTCACTCCTGGATTACTTTGGTACCTCCCTGCGAGATTTATAGCAAGGCACACATCAGGTCTGGTACACAGCATTGCATACATGATAGAGCCTATGGCTGAAGCATAGGGAACATCTTTCATTTTCTCTCTATCTTCTGCGGTGGTCGGACATTGAGTCTTACTCAACTTCACACCTTGTAACACAGGCAAGAACCCTTTCTTTGCTTGATCCATTTTGAACTTCTTCAAAACCTTGTCAAAGTATGTGCTTTGTGAAAGTCCAATTAAGCGTCTTGATCTATCTCTATAGATCTTAATGCCCAATATGTAAGTAGCTTCACCGAGGCCTTTCATTGAAAAACTCTTATTCAATTATCCCTTTATGCTATCCAGAAATTCTATATCATTTCCAATCAATAATATGTCATCCACATATAATATCAGAAATGCTACAGAGCTCCCACTCACTTTCTTGTAAATACATGCTTCTCCAAAAGTCTGTACAAAACCAAATGCTTTGATCACACTATCAAAGCGTTTATTCCAACTCCGAGAGGCTTGCACCAGTCCATAAATGGATCGCTGGAGCTTGCACACTTTGTTAGCTCCCTTTGGATCGACAAAACCTTCTGGTTGCATCATATACAATTCTTCTTCCAGAAATCCATTCACGAATGCAGTTTTGACATCCATTTGCCAAATTTCATAATCATAAAATGCGGCAATTGCTAACATGATTCGGACAGACTTAAGCATCGCTACGGGTGAGAAGGTCTCATCGTAGTCAATCCCTTGAACTTGTCGAAAACCTTTTGCAACAAGTCGAGCTTTATAGACAGTAACATTACCGTCAGCGTCAGTCTTCTTCTTGAAGATCCATTTATTCTCAATTGCTTGCCGATCAACGGGCAAGTCAACCAAAGTCCACACTTTGTTCTCATACATGGATCCCATCTCAGATTTCATGGCTTCTAGCCATTTTGCGGAATCTGGGCTCACCATCGCCTCTTCATAGTTCGTAGGTTCATCATGATCTAGTAGCATGACTTCCAGAACAGGATTACCGTACCACTCTAGTGCGGATCTTACTCTGGTTGATCTACGAGGTTCGGTAGTAACTTGATCTGAAGTTTCATGATCATTATCATTAGTGTAGCGACCAGACCTAAAACGATCCAATCTCTGTGCTCCAGTGTCATCCCTGGATCAGTAATGCTGACACCACACAGTACTTGAAGGATTTATAGAAGAGTAGCAATCACACACTTATTACATCGAGTGTCTCAAAAGAGAACTTATTACAATAAATATGGCATAAGGCCATCTAATAACGATAACAGCGGAAGGCTTGGAAGATAAGTGAGTCCATCAACTCCAACGGCATCACTGAGTATAGAACCACGACCTAAAACTCCTTAATCGTCGTCTGAAAAGTCTGCAACATTAACGTTGCAGCCCGAAAACGGGTCAGCACATGGAATATGCTGGCAATGTAACACATAGAGAGTAATGGTATGAAACGGCTATTCTATATGCATAATTGGCTGGTGGAAAGCTCTATGGTTATAGTTTTGCGTAAAGCCAATTTTTCCCTACTGCAAAGGAATAAATTTATTTAACTATCATGGTGGTTGTTAAACATTGAGAATGGTTGACAGCATTCTCAATCCCAATTAAACATCATCATTAAACAAAACCCAGCAAAATTAATTTTAGAGTAACATGTTGAGATTCACATGATAATCCAGGTACTAGATACTCAAGATGTCCATAACCGGGGACACGGCTAACCATGATTAGTTTATACACTCTGCAGAGGTTTGCGCACTTTTCCCCATAAGACTCGATCGCCTCCGTTTGGCTTCTCGCACTACACGGTGTTTGAGAAACGGATGACCGAGACATAGTCTTTCAGAAGCGCTAGCACCTTACGATGGGTAGACCGTACCACCTACATCCCCTACATCTGCTAGTCTACCACTGTAAGAGTTCGCACGACTTAGTCAACTATGCTAGAGCCCATAATAGCTTGTGGCTGCACATGGAAGTTTCTAGTATGAACAATCTCATGATCCCTTTGAGCCTGGGTGGCGGTCCAAAAGAAAACAGGCAATCGCTGGAATACCCAGGTACCTCAATCCACCCAGATGTGTGTTTAGGTTGCCACCTTAAATAAACCATTAATTAACAAAGCTCACATCTGTCATGGATACACTCACCCAATCCACGTCTACTAGCATAGCATAGCAATAATAAGCAAACATAGAGTAACTCCCAAAGGTTTGATAATAAACAGGTAATAGGTTCTACCTCAACTACTCCCCAAACCCACAATTTAATTAGATCCTAATCATGCAATGTGTGAGGATTGATCTAATGCAATAAAACTGGGTAGTAGGAGGTATGATCAAAGTGTTACTTGCCTTGTTGATGATCCGGGAAACCTAGCGATTCGAAGTAACAAGCGGCGCACTCCGCGTACTCTATCACAAACAAACAAACACACAATAAGTACTCAAATAATGCACAGGTAAAACTCAAATAAGAGATCTAACCAGAAAGTTCAACTTAAGAACTCCGGTTGGCAAAAAGAATCAAAACAAACGAAGCAACGAAAGACAAACAGCAAAAAACAGGCTTCGTTTACTATTCTGGATCTAAGGCAATTTTTACAAAAGCAAAAACTTATTTAAGTTGGTTAAACGGAAAGAGGGTTTCGAGACGAAACTCCAGGCGCTTGAATCGCCTGATTCCGATAAACGAGCGAAAAGTTATACTAAAATGAAAATCGGATCAGAAATCACGATCAGAAATAATCGCGGAAAATCCAAGAAAAAGAAAAATGACGAACAGATTAGCGAACGAACGTTCGTTATCTGGATCTAACCGACGAACACATTCGTTAAAACGAACGAACGAGTGAACGCTCACTAAATAACTAAACCGTAAAAAAACCGTTCTTAATAAAAAAAAGCAGATCTAAAAAAACCGGGCGGTTTTCTGAGGAAAACCGCCGGCGACGGCGGCTACCTCGGGCAGCGGGGCGGCGGCGGGGTGGCGCGACGCGGGGCGAGGCGGCGCTGGGCGGGGCGGCACGGCGCGGGGCGAGGCGGCGCGGGGCGGCGGCGGCGCGGCGCTAGGGTTTCGGCGGGCGGGCTGGTGGGCTTCGGCGGCTTGGCGGGGTCGGCTTAAAAAGGCCCCCCGGGCGGAGTCCCGCTCGGGTATGGCCCGGAGTCGGTTCGGATTTTTTTTAAATAATTCCGCGCAGAAAAACTAACGAAAGAAATACTACACGGACTCCAAAAATCCCAAAATAAATTTTCCCCGGCTTCTAAAATCAAGCTGCACAGGATGAACATTTATTTGGGGCCTAAATGCAATTTTGAAAAATGCACATTTTTCTAAATTCAAATAAAATAGCAAATAAACCAAATGAAATCTTATGTGATTTTTTTATTAAATCCTCAATATTTCTTTATTTTGGGAAAGCCATTTTATTCCCTCTCTCATAATTTTTATAATAGAAATAATTGAAGATAAAATAAATAAAATCAAATAATCCTATTTTCAAAATTTGAGACAACTCAAATATGAAAATAATGAAATCCCCAACTCTCTCCGAGGGTCCTTGAGTTGTGTGAAATTTCTAGGATCAACCAAAATGCAATAATTATGATATGCAATGATGATTTAGTGTATAACATTCCAAATTGAAATTTTGGGATGTTACAAACCTACCCCCTTTAAGATGAATCTCGCCCTCGAGATTCAGGTTGGCTAGAAAATAGGTGAGGGTGGTCTTTCAGCAAATCTTCCTCTCGTTCCCAGGTGGCTTCATCCTCCGTGTGGTGGCTCCACTGAACCTTGCAAAACTTGATAACCTTGCTGCGGGTGACTCGACTAGCATACTCTAGAATCTTAACTGGTTTCTCCTCATAGGTCAAATCACTATCCAACTAAATCGCTTCCAGTGGTACCGTATCTCTCAGCGGTATGTCAGCCATCTCTGTGTGGCACTTCTTCAACTGGGATACATGAAACACGTCGTGAACTCCTGACAGTCCTTCGGGTAATTCCAACTTGTAGGCTACTTCTCCCATACGCTCCAAAACTTTGTATGGGCCTACAAAACGTGGCACTGGTTTTCCCTTAACTCCAAAGCGTTTAACTCCTCGAAGTGGAGATACTCGAAGATAAACTCGGTCTCCAACTTCGTAAACTGTCTCCTTGCGTTTAGAATCTGCATAACTCTTCTGCCTGGATTGAGCTACCTTTAGGCTGTCGCGAATTAATTTCACTTTCTGTTCAGATTCCTTTATCAGATCCGGTCCAAACAACTGGCGATCTCCAACTTCATCCCAAGACAATGGGGTCCTGCACCTCCTTCCGTACAAGGCTTCGAAAGGGGCCATCTTCAAACTGGTTTGATAGCTGTTGTTGTAAGAGAACTCTGCAGATGGCAAATTCTCATCCCAACTAGATCCATAATCTAGCGCACAAGCTCTTAGCATATCCTCCAAAACCTGATTGACTCTCTCGGTCTGTCCATCTGTCTGCGGGTGGAAAGATGTGCTAAACTCCAGTCTGGTTCCCAAAGTCTCATGCAACTGATTCCAGAACTTTCAGGTAAACTGGGTTCCTCTGTCTGATACAATGCTCCTTGGAACTCCATGCAGACATACGATCCTGGTCATGTATATCTTTGCCAACTTTGCACTGGTATAGGTAGTCTTCACTGGAATGAAATGAGCTACCTTTGTCAAACGATCGACTACAACCCATATCGAGTCATAGCCTGAACGTGTTCTGGGCAATCCTGTAATAAAATCCATGCCTAGCTTATCCCACTTCCATTCGGGTATCAGCAATGGTTGTAGCAATCCTGCTGGCTTCTGATGCTCTGCCTTCACTCTCTGACATACATCACAAACTGCTACATACTCCGCAATATCCTTCTTCATTCCGGTCCACCAGAAAATATCCTTCAAATCCAAATACATCTTGGTATTTCCTGGGTGAATCGAGTATGGTGAGTCATGGGCCTCTTGCAGAATTAGCTTCCTGATGTCCGAATCATTTGGTACATAGACACGGTCTTCAAACCATAGGGTATCGTGCTCATCCTCACGAAATCCCTTAGCTTTTCCTTTGCTCATTTTCTCCTTAATAGAAGCAATCTCCTTGTCAGTCCTTTGAGCTTCTCTGATCTTATCCATCAAAGTAGACTGAATCTCCAATGTTGCTACATAGCCTCTTGGAACTATTTCCAAACATAGCTCTCGAAGATTTTCGGATAACTCCCTTGGTAAATCTCCCATCATTAGGGTGTTGACCTGGCTCTTATGGCTTAATGTGTCAGCTACTATGTTAGCCTTTCCAGGGTGATAATGCAATTTCATATCATAATCCTTGATGAGCTCCAACCATCTCCTTTGTCTGAGGTTCAACTCCTTCTATGTGAAAATATACTTCAAACTCTTGTGATCCGTGTACACCTCGCAATGGTTTCCAATCAGAAAATGTCTCCAAGTCTTCAATGCATGCACTACGGCTGCTAACTCCAAATCATGTGTAGCATAATTCAACTCATGAGGCTTAAGCTGTCGTGAGTCATATGAAACAACTCTCCCTTCCTACATAAGCACTGCTCCAAGTCCTCGACATGAAGCGTCGCAATACACCTCATAATCCTTGGTCTGATCCGGTAAAATCAACACGGGTGAGGTAACCAAACGTTTCTTCAACTCCTGAAAACTAGCATCACATTCCTCCGTCCATATGAACTTGGTATCCTTCTTCAACAACTCCGTCATAGGATTCGCAATCTTTGAGAAATTCTCAATAAACCTCCGGTAGTATCCTGCGAGAACAAGAAAACTCTGGATCTCTCCCACGGTGGTTGGTGCTTCCCACTTGGTCACGGTATCAACTTTAGTGGGATCTACTGCTATACCTTCTCCGGATATAACGTGTCCGAGAAATCCAACTTCCTTCAACCAAAACTCACATTTGCTAAACTTGGCATATAATTGATGTTCTTTGAGCTTTCCAAGAACCAAACGCAAATGTTCCTTATGCTCCTCTTCATTCTTCAAGTAAACCAGGATATCATCAATGAACACTACGACGAACTTATCCAAGAACTCCATAAACACTTTGTTCATCATGTTCATAAAATATGCAGGTGCGTTAGTCAGACCAAATGACATAACGGTATACTCGTACAGCCCATACCTGGTGGTAAAAGCCGTCTTAGGTATATCCTGTTCTCGAATCATCAACTGGTGGCATCCTGATCGCAGATCGATCTTGGAAAATACCTTAGCTCCTTGCAATCGATCAAACAGATCATTGATCATTGGTAGTGGGTACTTGTTCTTGATGGTTACTTCATTCAATCCTCGATAATCGACAACCATCCTTAACGATCCATCCTTCTTCTCCACTATAAGTACTGGCGATCCCCAAGGCGATGAACTTGGGCGAATATATCCTTTATCCAGTAAATCCTTAATCTGCTTCTTAATTTCCACCAAATCCTTTGCAGGCACCCTATATGGTCTCTTTGATATTGGCCCTGTGCCTAGCAAAAGCTCAATCAAAAACTCAATATCTCTATCCGGTGGCATGCCTGGCAACTCTTCTGGAAATACTCCGGGGAAATCCTTCACTACTGGTACTTCCTCCTGCACAACTTCGGTTAAACAATTTACTTGAGTCCTTTTTGGCACATGTCGGGATACATACTTGATCCTTCTCCCTTCTGGGATGGTAAGCAAAATTGACTTACTGGCACATTCAATATTCCCTTCATACTTTGACAACCAATCCATGCCTAATATCACATCCAATCCTTGGGATTCCAACACTATTAGGTCTGAGGGGAAAACATAGTTACCAATTCTTAATGGTAACCGATCACACCATAGACTAGCCATATATTCTGCTCCAGGCAAAGTTACTAACATGGGTGACCTAAGGGCTTGGGTTGGCAGTTTATACTTATCCACAAATCCCCTTGATATGTATGAATGCGATGCACCAATATCAAAAAGAATGAGTGTAGTAAATGACTTAACCAAAAACTTACCGATTACTGCATCTGGCTGCTCTTCAACCTCCTCCACGTTAACGTGGTTCACCTGTCCCCTGTTGAAAGGGTTTGGCTTCTTCCCAGAGCTTCCACTACCATTTCCATTCTGGGATTCAGGACATTCATTGGCATAATGTCCGGTCTTCTGGCACTTAAAACAAGTGACTTGGCTCAGGTCTTTCTTGGCTGGGGTTGATGGGTTGGTGCGGTTCTGGCCGTTGCTTCCTCCATTCCCATTACCATTCTTGGGGCCATTGTGATTGTGCGAGCTTCCTCCTCCATGGGTATGCTGAAAATGTCCTCCCGGCCTAGGGGTAAATCGTGGCTTCTGCTGAGCTCCTCAATTGTACTTTCCTTGTGCATACTTCCTCTTGCAATTCTCAATTTACTGCTGCTTCCCTTCAATCATGAGAGCACGATCTACCAAATCCTGGTAGTTGTTGAAGGTTGCTATCATCAACTGCATGCTCAACTCATCATTCAGTCCTTCCAGAAATTTCTCCTGCTTTGCTGCATCCGTAGCAACGTCATCTGGGGCATAACATGCTAACTTACTAAAGTCTTCCACATACTGGCCAACTGTCCGTCCTCCTTGGCGCAAGTTGCGAAACTCTCACTTCTTCATGGCCATAGCTCCTGCTGAAACATGGGCAGTACGAAAAGCCTGCTGAAACTGGTCCCATGTGATAGTGTCGACATGAAAAGTGGCTGTGAAATTCTCCCACCATGATGTTGCGGGTCCTTCAAGCTGATGTGCGGCAAACTTCACCTTCTCCGCATCCGTGCATCCTGTTGTGGTCAACTCTCTAGCTGTCTTGCGTAGCCAATCATCTGCTACTATCGGCTCGGTGCTACTAGAAAACACCAGCGGATTCAGCCTAAGAAAATGGGCTAAGTGATCAACAGGTGGTGGTGGTGGTGGTGGTGGGTTGTTGTTGTTGTTCCCCTGGTTCTGATTCTGGACTAGCAACTGCATCAATGTGTTCTGCTACTAGATCAACTGAGTGAGCTTCGGTGGGAACGTAAATCCGGGGTCATGTCTCGGAGGCATTTGAGGGTTTAGAAAAGATGAGATTTAAGAATAGAGGGGGCCTAAAGAGAAAACACTACCCATATGCATATGAGGCAAAAAAAACAATTCACTTCATTCAATCAATCAAACAAGGGCACACAATCGATCTAACTATCGCAAAAGTGCTCGGACTACTATATTTACATGGTGGACTACTACTACTGTTGGGGTGGTCTACTAGAAATATTCTTCGGTTGCAGACTCCATGATATCTGCTCTAGCTTCATCAACATAGTCATCATCGCTATCATCTGGATCCGAGTCGGTGTCGTCGATGATGATGTAGTCTTCCGGGCGAATCTCCTTGGGTTCTTCGTCTTCTTCTACTGGTGTAGGTCCTCCCATGAATATTCCAATCTTCTCTTTTCCACTAATACTTCAATTTCTTCTTCAAAATCTTCACGTGTAGCCTTGAGTTCTTTCTCCAGTTCCTTGATTCTTGTCTTTGCCTTCTTCAGGTCTATCATGTCGGCGCACATCTAGTTCTCCTGACGTCGAATGTGCTGGTTTAACTCCTAGATAAAAGCTGCAATTGATCTATCCTTTCTGGTGCTGATCATCTCCTAGTGCTCATCTCGGCGCCCACAAATCTGGTAGATAGTGTCCTTGAGATCATTGCGGAAGACTTCTCCAATGCGTCCCATGGCGATGTGAGCTGCCATGCTCTTTCCTAGATTCCAAGTTGGTGCATCAAAAGAAAACTCTATGGGCTCAGTGACTGGCATGAACGTCCTTTCTGGAACTTGAACTTGAATCATCCAGCGCTCTTCTTCAGGTAGAGTGGTGTTGTAGGTTCTGGTGAAGCTTGGTACTCCTATGTTCAGGTATCTAGTGACTTCCTTCAAGTGACGTCCAAAGGGTGTATCTTCATCCAGTTGAGTGAACTTGTTCCTTGCATCCGCCATCCTAAAAGAGTAGAAAAGATGAGAGGTCAGAAGAGAAGAGAGTGAGTAGTGATCTAGGTCTTTAGCTTAATGGTCGTGTCCTACAGTCAGCGTGTGCTCTGATACCATCTTGTAGCGACCAGACCTCAAACGGCCCAATCTCTATGCTCCGGTGTCATCCCTGGATCAGTAATGCTGACACCACACAGTACTTGAAGGATTTATAGCAGAGTAGCAATCACACACTTATTACATCGAGTGTCTCAAAAGAGAACTTATTACAATGAATATGGCTTAAGGCCATCTAATAACAATAACAGCGGAAGGCTTGGAAGATAAGTGAGTCCATCAACTCCAACGGCATCACTGAGTATAGAACCATGACCTAAAACTCCTTAATCGTCGTCTGAAAAGTCTGCAACATTAACGTTGCAGCCCGAAAACGGGTCAGCACATGGAATATGCTGGCAATGTAACACATAGAGAGTAATGGTATGAAACGGCTATTCTATATGCATATTTGGCTGGTGGAAAGCTCTATGGTTACAGTTTTGCGTAAAGCCAATTTTTCCCTACTACAAAGGAATACATTTATTTAACTATCATGGTGGTTGTTAAACATTGAGAATGGTTGATAGCATTCTCAATCCCAATTAAACATCATCATTAAACAAAACCCAACAAAATTAATTTTAGAGTAACATGTTGAGATTCACATGATTGACGGTGTCTTGGACTAGGGGGTACTCACCACGTCATCTCCCGATCTATTAGATTGGGCCGAGGACCCCCGTGGCCGTATACTCATGGGCCAGTTCGGACGGCTACCGCATACAAGGAAGATTCCACAAGACTTGGCGATCAAGACAAGGACTTCTCCCCACCGGCGTATTTGGCTAGGACTCTGGTTATCCTAGGCCTCCGATGCATTATATGAACCGAGGCCAGGCTAGTCGATAGAGACACAACATATAATATATACAACAATCATACCATAGGCTAGCTTCTAGGGTTTAGCCTCCTTGATCTCGTGGTAGATCTACTCTTGTACTACCCATATCATCAATATTAATCAAGCAGGAGTAGGGTATTACCTCCATCGAGAGGGCCCGAACCTGGGTAAAACAAAGTGTCCCCAGCCTCCTATTACCATCGATCCTAGACGCACAGTTCGGGACCCCCTACCCGAGATCCGCCGGTTTTGACACCGACATTGGTGCTTTCATTGAGAGTTCCGCTGTGTGATCGACAAAAGGATCGATGTCTCGCCTGCAGATCAACTGCGACTTCGGCATCTTCGTCACCAGCTCGACTGGTCACCTTGGTTCGACCAAGAATTGCGCCCCGTGTTCGGATCACCATGTCCGGACGAGGGCCTTCATCAAACATCAACTCCGATCTCTATCAAGATCACGGAGGAATCATCTATGGAGCTCGGGGGCTCAACGTCAACATTGCCCTCAAGCGACCATGCTGTTTTTCTGGACAGCGAACTCGTATCTGCCACCACCACCTCCTCGAGTATCGCTTTGACGATCGCTTTGGTGGAATTGTGCGGAATTGAGTCTACAACAACCCTGGAAAATTTCGTCGAGTTCGGATGGAGGCATCTTTGGCAATCCACGATATACCGGAGCCCTGTCAAATATGGACGGGAATTTGGATGAGTTTAGGGCGTGCTGTCCAGCTTCTAGCTCGGACGTCCTTTGGAAGATCCAACCATTGATCGGCTGCGGAATTCCTATATCTACCACCTCGCAAAATTTCGGCTCGATCCGACCGTCCAAACTCTGGGAACCTTCCGATTAGTGCATCACTTTTCGGATCTGTTTTCTGCGCGAAAACGAATCCGACCCAAGTTCATCTTTTTTACGAAGAGGATTTCGGACATCCCTTTTGAAGGAAGTTTAGTATGGGGTATTGTGTTTTGTTCCCGAACACATCCCACTAACTGTAAGATCTTTTGAACATGATCTTTAACATCATGCTGGTGTCAAACCAGTCCGGCAATATTACTCCGCGGCTGCCGACCTGCGCTAGACACGGCGTAACTTTATTGAGCCGAGCTCAACTTCTTCAGATCATCACCTCGGCAAGCTGAACAACAGTTCGGCATCGCAAAGAATAAATCATCACCAACATCGCCGCCCCACGGGTTACACGAAGCGGGCACACCGGCATCGCCGCACGGTCACTTCATCAAGCCGGCATTGACCACGTCACGACCTCCATCGGCAGGGCCGCACTATTGCTCCTCCGAGCCGGTGTCCATTACGCTGACCTACTTCGACATCTCGGCTGGACCGGGGGCTTCATCATCTCTTCATCAACCTACTCCGGTAACGAGTGTGCGGATCGAGTCCCAATTTTGGGAATCACCTTCCTTCGGATTGCTACAACAAATAAACCAGGTGCTATTAATCCTAGTATTTTTTGCTTTTTTGGGTTCAATTTTTCCCAAGGAATTATTACTCTGGTTTGTCCATCATATGTACACAGGTCTATCAAATGGTGGCCGCATTAACGACGGTCGCATGGTGGTCCGGTCAGTCTCCATACATAGTCTGGCGAATGCCGCATCCGGAACTCAGACCAACCTGTGAATTCAGGCTTTGCCACGCCCTTACCGCATCACGCCGACGCCCTGCATCGACATTGACTTCGGTGCCAGGCCATATTTCTTTTACTACTCACTTTGCATAAATTATTGATTATGCAACGATTTTTTTATTATTACTATTATCTCCGGTTTGCACTATTTTATGTGGCACAGGAAGATCCAGCCGGACTATATCCTTTGGCGTCACCTCGGCTGGACGGGGGGCTTCGTCAACACTTCATTACCCCATGTCGGGGACTTCGGCATCACTCTGCCGGCCTGCATTGACCGTGCTATGTCACCACTTCGGAGTGCCGAGCTCTTTGCTCCGCCACCTCGGGAACGGCTTGGGGGATGGCACCTTGTCCCGCATCAAGCTCGGACCGCGTCATCAATACCGAACACATTAACCAGCTAAGTTGCCTTCATGCTCAAAGTTTTAAATTTCTAACTTGTGTTCGGTTCGACCAAGCATTATACATTTTTGGAAAAAAGTTGCTTGTAAATTTTTTTTTTCTTGTCCAAACTTTGTTTGTGACACACAAATTCAAATACCCCGTTTACTTGGGGGCTTCCTTTATGAAGCTTTTCCTGTTGCATATGATTATACTTGTACGGCTTCGTTCCTTGTTCGTGTATTACGCCACAATATGCACCACATTGACTTAAGCGATTTGCAAGCTGGGTTGCCTCGCTCCTGTGTTTACCCCTACGTTCCCGATTGTTCGGCTAGGGAGTAAAGGGAGCACCTCTGCGATTGTCATGATCGGGTCACCCGAGCCGAACCTCAGACTGGGTGAAGCCGAAAGCTAGCGCTCTTATAGTTATTCAATAATGGTCGGCACACAACAGAACTCATGAGTATAAAAAATCTATTGCACAAGTCTCATAATAACAATGAGCACCGAAGAAAGGTATCGGTGGGGGTACTATTTTCTTTGAAGATGCTTCTTACACTTCACGGTAATATAGCATAAGTTCCCTGAGCGCGCTTTGTCTGTTACAGCCTTATGGCCTGATTGCCTGGTTATTGGAAACACCGCCGATATTCTTGACCGATGGAGTACATAACACTTTTCAGTCCTTGACCGAAGAGGGAGAATCTAACGGTCGGTTAAGACGCGTTTAAAGCTCGGTTGAACATAGATATGATATAAGTACTTCGGTACATGCAATAATTCTTCTACCCAAGTCACTTGGGGGCTCTTAAGTTTATTTGAGCCGTTTTATAATAAGTGTTCTTCTTCTTAGTCGTTGCAAAGTTCTATTATTATTTATCACTCCTTTTTTCGACGCGAATGTGCGGTCACTAGCCGGGGAGCCTAATTTCTCTCTCAAAGCTGCTAGAGTTTAGTTTGCTAAACTGGCCTAATGAGAAGTACTCCGCCCTCGGGATAGGAGGTTGAAGCCGTAGGCTGACCCGCTCGAAGTCTTGAGATAGGATGTATCATGTTAAAGCACGACAGAAGCACTTCCTTTTTCTAAGACCAATTTTCGGATTGGCACCGAACACTTGATCTTGTTCGGACGTCATGTTTTTACTGACATTTCTTGGTTTTCCAAGCTTTTTGGCACTTTTAAACTATTTGTGCTTTTCCAGCATTAGTCTCGCAGTGCAACGCCGAACACCTTTAGGGATTTGGCAAAAACATTCTCAGATATTGCTATATATGCATCGGTTTCGAATTGTGTCTTCGGTCAATAGTTGGGTTGCCCGGCTCCTGCACTTGCTTCCTACGTTCCGTTTTGTTCAGCTAAGCGTGCAAAGGGAGAACCACTGCGATTGTGCTTCCAGCTCACATGGTTAAGCACCTCAGTGGAGAAAGCCGAAAACTGACTGTCACAATAAGCGTAAACTGGTCAGCGATCCGATGACTATGACGGGTCATTCATAACATTGGCTGAAGTGTTTACGGCTTGACCTCGACTGTCGCCGAACACAACCGGGGGCTATTAACTGGCCTCCCAAACTAAATCCTTGATATTTTGCTCTTACATTCGAGCTGAGGTTTCATGATCATGCTTAGCATGACAACCCAAAGAAAGGAACATATAGCGGGACTATTTCCTTTGGAATACATTTCTTCTATTAAACAGTAATATAACATATCTCTCTGCGTACCTTTGTTTATAAAACCGTGTGGCCAGATTGCCTTGTTTGTTGTAAATCTTTGTCCTCATAAAGGTTTTATAAAGTAGGACAAACACTCCTCGGCTACTGGCCAAGGAGGTGGAAGCCGATGGTCGGTCAACAAAGTTTTGTACAATGCGGATTCGAGCATTAATGACGTAAAGTACTTGGATACATAGAGTCATTACACATAATTTGTGATTTTACTATGAATATTGATCCTTAATTCGGCCACCCGTGCCCGCATTAAGGCTCGGGGGCTACTGGGCTTCGAGCTTATTATTTACAAATATTAAAGGGGCACATCGATCCCCTGGTCTGGTGTTGCCACCCGACCAGTGTCTCGGGGGCTACTGCATTGCTTGTCCAATGCAGAAAATTTTATGTGCAATATAGTTTCCGAGGAGATTTTGATCCTCAGGTTGGTCGGCCGCACCCAACCTGAGTCTTGAGGACTGAACACGCCGCTTTTGTGTCCCGAAGTATTCTGCCGAGCTAGGACTTGACCCTCAGGCCGATTTTGCAAATCAACCTGAGTCTCAGCGGCTACTGGGATCAGCGGTCTTATGTCATCCTTCATGTGCATCTCGGGTTTTAGACCGATACACACCTTGAGGGCTACTGGCTATATATCTCGGCAGCGAGCTGAACTTCAGGACTGAGAGGGTCACTTTTGACGTTGCTGATATTCCATTACCTTACAATGGGATACTTGGCCGTCCAGCACTCGCCAAGTTCATGGCAGCCTCTCACTACGCATACAACATGCTGAAGATGCCAGGCCCGATAAGCGTCATCTCTGTCCCCGGCGACAAGAAGGATGCCCTTATCTGCGCCGACAAGATCTACCGGGAAGCGGCAGCCGCAGCAGATCGCAAGTCACTTGCCGTTGAAGCTCCCGGGGGGAAGAAGACCAAGTCCGGCAAGAGTTCTGATGCCCACTCCGGCAAGCGCACCTCTTCGGAGTGCTGCGCAGCCGTCGAGGACGCACCATCGAGCTCCATCGGCAAGTGTAAGAAGACAATGGCAGCTCCGCCAGAAACGAAGAAGGTGTCCGCCAAGGAGGACGGCACTGGTGGTACCTTCACCATCAGTGCCACTCTCGACCCTAAATAGGAAAGCGCGCTCATTGCTTTCCTGCGGGCGAACGTCGACGTGTTTGCGTGGCAACTGTCTGACATCCCCGGTGTTCCCAGGAAAGTAATTGAGCACCATCTTGCCGTTTGTCCTCATGCGCGGCCCGTCAAACAGAAGGTCAGGAAGCAAGCAGTGGAGCGCCAAGAATTCATCGCAGAAGAGATCAAGAAGTTGGAAGCAGCAGGCCTTGTCAGAGGAGTGCTCCATCCTACGTGGTTGGCCAATCATGTAGTCGTGCGCAAGGCGAACGGGAAATGGAGACTTTGTATCGATTTTACCGATGTTAACAAAGCTTGTCCCAAAGACCCATTTCCTTTGACGCGCATTGACCAGATTGTTGACTCCACAGCCGGATGTGATTTGCTTTCATTTCTTGACGCATACTCAGGATATCATCAGATCTTCATGGCAGAAGAGGATGAGGAGAAGACCGCATTTATTACTCCATGTGGCACATACTGTTTCATACGGATGCCTTTCAGATTAAAAAATGCTGGTTCAACATTTGCAAGAGTAGTCCATGTCGCTCTCGAGCCACAAATACACAGAAATGTGGAAGCCTACATGGATGACATAGTGGTCAAGAGCAAGGACAAGGCAACTCTGATCCAAGATTTAGACGAGACCTTTGCGAATCTGCGCAAAATCAGCCTCAAGCTCAACCCAGAGAAGTGTGTGTTTGGAGTCCCCTCCGGCAAGTTTCTCGGGTTCTTCATGTCTCAGCGGGGAATTGAAGCCAATCCCAACAAGATCAAGGCCATTGAGCAGATTGAAGCACCAAAGCACGTCAAGGATGTACAAAGACTTGCCGGTTGCGTGGCTGCTCTCAGCAGGTTTATCTCTAGGTCTGCCGAGCGCGTCCTGCCGTTTTTCAAATTATTGAAAAAGACAGGTCCAATGAAATGGACCCCGAAGCGGAGGCTGCGCTGCAAGACTTGAAGAGATACCTGTCCTCCCCTCCAATACTTGTCGCACCTAAGCCACAAGAGAAGTTGCTGCTGTATATAGCGGCAACCAATCAAGTGGTTAGTGCTGCGTTAGTAGGAGAGAGGGAGGCGGATGATGAGCCAGCAACCACGGCAGGCACATCTAGCGACAAGCAGGGGGCTTCCCCGACAAGCTCTGGTCCCGCCAAGGATGGATCTGCGCAGATGCGCGAGGAGATGCAAAAAAAATGGTGCAGCGCCCAGTTTACTTTGTCAGTTCCCTTCTGCAGGGGGCTAGGTCAAGGTACTCTGGCGTGCAGAAATTGCTTTTCGGCCTCCTCATGGCCTCGAGAAAGCTGCGCCATTACTTCCAAGCACATGAGATCATAGTTGTCACTCGCTTTCCACTGAAGAGGATACTACAAAATCCAGAAGCGACAGGCAGGATTGTTGAGTGGGCACTGGAACTGTCAAGCTTTGGCCTCAAGTTTGAGAGTACTTCAACTATCCAGAGCAGAGCATTGGCAGAATTTATAGCAGAATGGACGCCAACACCAGATGAAGAAATTCCAGAAATGAGCATCCCCGTCAAGGAAGCAGGCAAAGAGTGGATGATGTACTTTGATGGTGCCTTTTCGCTGCAAGGCGCCGACGCTAGTGTGCTACTTGTCGCACCCACCGGAGAGCACCTCAAGTACATAGTCCAGATGCACTTTCCCAAGGAGCAAGCAACAAACAATACTGCAGAGTATGAAGGCTTGCTTTCCGGTCTCAGGATCACGGCAGACCTTGGGATCAAGAAGCTCATTGTCAGGGGTGACTCGCAGCTTGTCGTCCGCCAAGTAAACAAGAGTTATCAGAGTCCGTTGATGGAAGCTTACGTCGACGAAGTGAGAAAGCTAGAAGAGCACTTTGACGGCCTACAAATGGAACATGTTCCAAGAGCTCAGAACGCCATTGCCGATGGCCTGTCAAAGTGCGCCGCACTTAAGTTACCTGTGGAACCAGGGATCTTTGTGCTCAAGCTGACTCAACCGTCCGTAACGCCATCAACTGGACAGAGCAAGAAGAGGAAGTTGACTTCTGGTGACTATTTCCCGGCAGAGCTTCCCGAAGCCGCCGCCAAGAAGGTCCCCAAGATCAACGCCAAGAGCGCTGAGGAGCAGTCTGCTCCGGCAAGCCCTAGGGTTTGTTCCGTTGAAGCAGAAGCTCCCGACAAGTTTTGCTCCGGCAAGCTTGCCGGGGAACGTCAAGCTCCGGCAGAGCCGCAGGTTCTCGCCGTAGAAGCGGATGTTCCCACAGCAGCAGATTTGCCTTTAGTCCTTGTTGTCGAGCCACAAGCTCCAGCATGGGCGCAGCAGATTGTCCGTTTCCTTCAGACAGGAGAACTTCCCGAAGAGCAAGAAGAAGCGGAAAGAGTAGCCCGGCAGTCAAGTATGTACCAGTTTGTCGACAAGACACTGTACAGAAGAAGACTCAACGGAGTGAAATTGAAGTGTATTCACCGGGAAGACGGACAAAAGCTGTTGGCAGAGATACATGGAGGCATATGTGGTCACCACATTGGCGCAAGAGCACTTGTCGGCAAAGCATTCCGGCAAGGTTTCTTTTGGCCGACAGCCCTCCAGGATGCAACTGCACAAGTAACCAAGTGTGAAGCGTGCCAGTTCCATTCCAAGCAGATACACCAACCAGCTCAAGCTCTCCAAACGATCCCTTTATCCTGGCCATTTTCGGTCTGGGGGCTCGACATCCTCGGCCCCTTTCCCCGAGCAGTCGGGGGCTTTGAGTACTTGTACGTAGCAATCGACAAGTTCACAAAGTGGCCGGAAGTGGAACCAGTGAGAAAGGTGACAGCACAGTCAGCAGTCAAGTTCTTTAGGTCGATTGTTTGCCGCTTCGGGATCCCTAACAGGATAATCACCGACAACGGCACGCAATTCACTAGCCGCACCTTCATGCAGTATGTCCAAGATCTTGGCGCCAAGGTCTGCTTCGCTTCTATCGCTCACCCTAGAAGCAACGGTCAAGCGGAGAGGGCAAATGCTGAAGTGCTGCGCGGGCTCAAGACCAGGACTTTCGACAAGCTGCACAAGTGCGGAAGAAACTGGATCGAGGAGCTGCCGGTGGTTCTTTGGTCGATCAGGACGACGCCAAGTCGAGCCACTGACCAGACACCTTTCGCTCTAGTCTATGGAGCAGAGGCAGTTATCCCCACGGAACTCGTATACGGGTCACCTCGAGTGCTCGCTTATGATGAGCTTGAGCAAGAGCAGCTGCGACAAGATGACGCGCTGCTCCTTGAGGAAGACCGTCTTCAGGCTGCTGTGCGAGCTGCTCGCTACCAGCAAGCTTTGCGCCGCTACCATAGCCGCAAAGTTAACACTAGAAGTCTCGAGGAAGGCGACCTTATTCTTCGGCGTGTTCAGTCCGCCAAGAATTCCAACAAGTTGATGCCGAAGTGGGAAGGCCCTTACCGGGTGAAACGAGTCACTAGGCCTGGCGCTGTCCGCCTTGAGACCGAAGATGGCATTCCGGTGAGCAACTCCTGGAACATTGAGCATCTTCGTAAGTTTTACCCGTAAGGCACGGTTGCCGGAACCTGTTCCGGCAACCACCTTTTGTACAAGTCTTGCCGCTGTTACATGTAATCCTTTGTACAAAGCCGGGCACAGACCCCGTGCATAAGTAAAGCTCATGTGCTCCGCACATCTTGTCAATTTCATGCATTCTATTTTTTGCATACGTGATCTGACACTTTGTGCAGCACCTACTCCCCGGTAAGCAATAACGAGCCGTAAGGCTCCATGTCTTTATTTTCTCTTCTTTCTTTTTTCTCAAGAAAAGGAAGGTTCCCCTCGCCCACAAGTTTGCTGGGAGGGAAAGAAGAAGATAATGGTATGGACCAGGCGTCGTTCAAGAAAGTTTCGCCTTGCCGGGAAGCAAACAACAGAAAAGCTAAGTTGCCAAAGTTTGAGCAATCAGATATTTTTAAATTTTTCAAGTTATCTCCCTTGAACGACCGCACTTTGTATGGAAAACCTGTGCGCGGAGGAACCAACTCGTAGCTAGTTGCGCCCTTACTTTGTTTCGAGTCCGCTCAACAACTTAAGTGAGCTGCAACTAGTTGCGACAAGGTTTCTTGTCGGTAGCGGCACCGCCAGCAGGCTGCTGACGTCCCGCACTCAGCGCTCGCGGCTCAGGTGCCTGCACCGGCAAGTTCCCTAAAGCGTAGGGTAAAAAGATATACAAAGGGAGGAATCAAGTAAAGGGAATAACATTGCAATCATTACATAGAATAAAGTTATATTACAAAGTAGCTTGTCGCGGCTCTAACAGATTGTTCTTATAACATGACTAGCAGCGACAAGAAAAGAAGAAACGGGCGGCCTAGTCCACGCGATCGCCTTCGATCCTCTTGATCCCGCTCACCTTGTCCACAATGGGTGCGACAAGGGTCTTGAGCGCCTCCAGATCGGCATCCGGCGGCAGGGTCTTGAGGACGTTGGTGAGGTTGAGGCCCGGGTTGCGGAAGGCCACCTTCACCAACACTTTCTGAAGAGCTCCCGCGCAGATCTTGCGCGACTCGTCGGCCAGCTGTTTTGGGATCTTCTCCCGGAGTCGCTGGAGGGCCGTCGCCATGCCTTTGAAGAACAAGACAAGCTTGGCGCTGGGTTGGAGGTTCTCGTCGGAGGGATACCCGAGATCTTCCATCCCCAGCTGCGCCAGCTCCCTGTCAATATCTGTGGCAGCAATCACAAGACTCTCCGTCCAGTGCTCCATAGTCTCCCTGAAAGCATTCTGGGTGGCGGCAGCACTTTCCAGAAGTGCCTTGTCGGCCTTGATCTCCTCCTTCAAGGCCGCTTCCTGCTCCTTGGCGCCGTCCAGAGTCTTGGTCAAAGTGGTCAGCTTCAACTCACGATCCACGTTGGAGACCTTGGCGGCGCTGAGCTCTTTGCCCTTATCGGCAAGATCGGCCTCCAGCTGCGCCACCTTCGTCTCCAGCTCCTTCTTGGCGGCCTCGGCGGCTGCGGCAGCATCCTCCGCTTGCTTGAGGGCTCCGCCAAATCTTTCCTCACGCGCGGCGAGCTCCTCCTCGTGTGCGTCAAGATTGACCTTCCGCTGCGCCAGCTCGCCCTCCTCCGCGGATAGCTTCACAGCGGCAAGTCGCTGTTGCTCTTCGACTTTAGCCTTCTCGAGGAGGAAGGCCTTCTGCGCTTCGGCAAGTTGCTCCCGCTCCTCTGCCAAGGACCGGAGAGCTTCCTGGTGAAGACCCCGGAGCTCCTCCGCGCACTTCTCGATGTCTGCTCCCGCCTTCGCGACAAGTGCCTCGCGGGAGTCCAGCTTGGCTTGCCGCGCGCGGTAGAGCGACAACAACTTCCGCAGCAGCCGCTCCTCCTCAGGCTCGTTACTGCTGCTGCTCGGCGCGTCAACCAGCGTCAACCCCGCGGAGACGAGCACCTCCCCGTCGAAGATCTCCCCCTTGACCGGCGCCCTAGAGCTTGACGCCCAGGGGAGGTTGATGAAGACGTCATCGCCGGCCTTCAAATAGACGCCTGGCTGGGGCTCTTTGGAGCCTGGCGCTGCAGCAGCGGCGGACGGGTCGGCGGCCGGTGTAGCGCCTGGCGCTCCTGCGGCCCGCAGGGCCGTCAGTGCGATCGCCAGACCCCTCGCCAGCTGCTGCGGCGGCAGCCTTGGCGGCCTCTGCGCCGGCGGGATCGTCAGCGCCGGCTGCTCCCTCGGTGGCAGCGGCGTCGTCGGCGGCAACCTCGGTCTCCATCTGCTCCGCAGCGGATGGGTCTGACAGCCGGAAAAGGGAGAAGAGTCAAACAAAAATCCAACAAAAAGAAGATCAAGAGAAGAAGAACCCAAGGGAAATCTTGTAGCAAAAGGAGTACCTGTACCGGGTTCTGCAGTCGTGGTCTCCGCCGTCGGGGGGGCGCTGGTGCTGTCCCTTGCCGGAGAACCCTCCCTTGCCGGAGAACCCTCCCTTGCCGGAGACTTCTCCCTTACCGGGAAGCCCTCCCTTGCCGGAGAGTTCTCCCTTGTCGGGGGATTCTCCCTTGGCTCCTGGTGGGGCTGCTCTGCTCCTACACAAATCAGCAATCAAATATCAGCAAAGACAGAGTATCCATGCGCACCTCACAAGCGGAAAGCAAACCATATACTTACGCTGGGGGCTGCTCTGGAGAAAAGTTGCCAGGTCCGGCAAGGTTGTCTCGGGCGCACCTCCTGCTGTCGCAGTAGGTTCGTCCTCGATGACAATCACCGGGACCTTGGCCCTCTTTGCTGCTCTCTCGGCCAGAGTCCTAAAGAGGAACAAGTTCAGAGAAAAGCAAATGAGATACAAGACAAACAGCATGGATTGAAGAACTACAAGTACAACAAGGGAATCTTACTCTTCTTCTTCCTCCTCGTCGGAGCTGAACGCGGAGAAGTCGAAGTCTGGATCACGTCCGGCGTGAGGAGGCGGAGGAGTAGCTTCCCTTGGCCGCTTGGTAGGAGCAGTGGCGGTGGTCTAAGACGACCCCGCTCCGGCTGGAGTAGAAGCGGTGGTCCGGGAGGGCCCCGCTCCAGTTGCCGTTGCAGCATGAGATGCTCCCGCGGCAACAGTGCTTGCCGCGGTGGAGCGTGTCGCGCGGCGCGGCGGCTGTTCACTCGCCTGCCGCTCCGCTACGTCACCGGCCTTGCGGAGACGCCTTCTTGGTGGAGATGGAGGCTCTGCTTGCGACGAGCTGTCTGAAGATGAGGTGGAAGACGAGTTGATCTCCAGCGAGCCGCTCATATCCTTGGCAGGCTCGCTCGACTCAACGCCATGTCCGGCAAGTTCTTTCTCGCCGGTGGGCTCCCCTCGCTCGGCACGGCTTGCCGCCTCTGCTGCCTCTGCCTCCTCCACGGTGAACCCAAATTTGCCCGCGGCTGCGGCTGCCGCCGCCTCTTCCAGCCTAGTGGCGATGAGTGCCATCTCCGCATCCGTGGTGTCGCGAGTGAGGCTATCCTTCTCGTCGGAGCGGATCGGCACTTGTACCAAGTCATCGAAGAACTGCTGCACGACGTCGTCTGCAGGCTCCTACCAAGTTGGCACAATTCCATGCGAGTCGCATAGCGGCATCATTGCACGGATGCGGTCGAGCGCGGAATTGTTGCACAACGGAACGACACCCCCCGGCAACCTGAACACTTCGGGATGTTGGGGGTCATACTTGAAGAGCTCCTGGAGCATCGCCTTGAGCTCCAGAACAATGAAGTTGAAGTTGAGGCCCGGCCGCAGCCTCATGATATCCGCCGCATTCTTGAACTCCCAAGTGGGTCTCCCCCGTTCCTGCAGGGGGGCGATGCGGCGGCGAAGAAAGTCTGCGCCAACAGCGCCTACAGTGAGCCCGGCAAGCCTGAGGCGCAGGATCCGGGTGACAGCAATCTTCAGCCTGTCGTCTTCCGGGGCCACGTCACTCCAATCGCTGCCGCGTGCTACTGGGGTTTGGCGCCGGGTGGTGAATGGCTGCGGGTTCTCCTCGTCAATCCAGCACCAGTCTGCTCTCCACTCCTCCCACTTGCCACGGAATTCTCCCTCCAGATAAGTTTCCTTCTTGCCGGCCCTCGAGATCCAGGCGATTCCGCCGGATAAAGGCTCTCCTCTCTCTACTCGGGGTATGAAGAAGTGGCGAAAGAGGGCTATGTTGGGATGGACTCCGACAAAGTTTTCGCAGAGATGTGCGAAAACTGCCATGGTCAGAACAACATTGGGGGTGAAGTCAAGGAGGTGGAATCCGTAGGTATTCATGATGTCGCAGAAGAATTCAGAGAAAGGCGGGCAGAGCCCGCAGTAGAAGAACAAAGCGAAGAAAGGGTATCCGTTTGGAGCCTTCTTCCAAGCGGCGGCGGGGAGTACCTTCGTGCGCGGATGCGCTCGTGTCTTCGTCGACCAGAAGAGGTAGTAGTTCTCCCTCAGCTCCCTCGCGGCAAGCTTAGGGGGGAAGACTGCTCGCTCCTTCCGCAGCGCCGCAAGCCGCTGCGCCTCGGTCGACTTCACGACCTTCCCCTTGTCGGCTTTTGGAGCCATGGCGGAAGTGGTGGAGGAGGTCGACGGCGTTGGTGGTGCTGGTGGCGATGGGGGGCGGAGCGCAGCTCTCTTTCGACTTTGGGAAGACGAGGGAGTGGCGGAGATTTCTGAGATTGGAGCAGCAACGGGCGAATGGGCGAACTGCCCCTGTTTCCCCTGCTTATAAAGAGGGAGGGGGCGGACGTTCCGCATTTCCGAATAAAGAAACCACCCACGATCTCTCCCACGATGCCGCATTCAACGCGTGTCGTTCGGGGAGGGCGCGGTGGATACAGAGAGAGATACGGCGTAACCTAGGCCACGCGTGCCCGTGCCCTGTTTTGGGCCTGGCCCAACAGCGCTCGACACCATGTATGGCCCAGGCCCGGGGGCTCCTGTCGGTGTACTAGAGTAGGGGTACCCTAGTATCCCGAACTTGTGCACGGGCAGTCGCAGCATCCCGCGGCAAGGCCTGCCGGGTGACCGCCAAGGTCCTCCGTGGTTCCTTTGGAGCCATTCAAGAACAAAGTATCCAAGCCAAGGAGACAAGACCCCGGCAAGAGGAGCTTGCCGGGAAGGCCAACCAAGGCATCTCAAGACCCCGGCAAGAGGAGCTTGCCGGGAAGGCCACCCAAGGCATCTCAAGGAACTTGCCGCGACGCGCCGCGCGTCCCGGCAAGGCCCGGTGAGCGACAAGCTCCCGGACGCGACAAAGACAACGACCGCGGCAAGGCGCTTGCCGCGACAAGCCACCACTCTGTGCCCGCGCTCCAGCACATCCACCAACGTGTCGCTCTGGGACCCTTCCAGGCGTGCGTGGCGGGAGGCTGTGCAGCCAGCGGTGCGCGGTGGCAAGGGGCGCTGACAAGTTTGCCATCGTGGCGAGCGGTGGCGTCCCTGACGGTCCCTTTTGCACTGTTTAGGCGACACAGACGGGCATTTAATACCCTTGTCCCCTGCCGTCAGGGTTAGGTATGATACACTGTAGCAGGTAGCTGTACCTATCGCAGCACCTTTCCATTTTTACCCTTGTCTACGTTGCCACCTGTCGGTGACCCCTTGAGCATATAAAAGGAGGCCCATGCGCAACGTGGAGGGGGTTAGCTAGTTCGGAGAACACTCACGCTCGGTCTTGTTTGCTGATGGTGTGTACTGTAGCACTCCACGCTCCCGAGCAAGAACTCAATACAAACCACAAAGCAGGAGTAGGCTTTTACGCATCCGTGCGGCCCGAACCTGGGTAAATCGCTCGCGTGCTTCGCCTCGATCCGCTCTTCGTGCGACCTCCGCCCCCGCCGAACCGAAAGGGACCCGGTCCGCCGGTCCCATAGGTGCTCGTGGATCAGTACCCCGGCACTAGGGTTTCAGCGGGCGGGCTGGTGGGCTTCGGCGGCTCGGCGGGGTCAGCTTAAAAAGGCCCCCCGGGCAGAGTCCCGCTCGGGTACGGCCCGGAGTCGGTTCGGATTCTTTTTTTAAATAATTCCGCGCAGAAAAACTAACGAAAGAAATACTAAACGGACTCCAAAAATCCCGAAATAAATTTTCCCCGGCTTCTAAAATCAAGCCGCACAGGATGAACATTTATTTGGGGCCTAAATGGAATTTTGAAAAACGCACATTTTTCTAAATTCAAATAAAATAGCAAATAAACCAAATAAAATCTTATTTGATTTTTTTATTAAATCCTCAATATTTCTTTATTTTGGGAAAGTCATTTTATTCCCTCTCTCATAATTTTTATAATAGAAATAATTGAAGATAAAATAAATAAAATCAAATGATCCTATATTCAAAATTTGAGACAACTCAAATATGAAAATAACGAAATCCCCAACTCTCTCCGAGGGTCCTTGAGTTGCGTGAAATTTCTAGGATCAACCAAAATGCAATAATTATGATATGCAATGATGATCTAGTGTATAACATTCCAAATTGAAAATTTGGGATGTTACAATTAGCTTCCTCACTAATTGGTGTAGGTGTCACAGAAACCGGTTTCTGTGATGTACTACTTTCCGATAAGGGAGTAGGTACAGTTACCTCATCAAGTTCTACTTTTCTCCCACTCACTTCTTTCGAGAGAAACTCCTTCTCTAGAAAAACTCCGAATTTAGCAACAAAAGTCTTGCCTTCGGATCTGTGATAGAAGGTGTACCCAACAGTCTCCTTTGGGTATCCTATGAAGACACATTTCTCCGATTTGGGTTCGAGCTTATCAGGTTGAAGCTTTTTCACATAAGCATCGCAGCCCCAAACTTTCAGAAACGACAACTTTGGTTTCTTGCCAAACCACAGTTCATAAGGCGTCATCTCAACGAATTTCGATGGTGTCCTATTTAACATGAATGCAGCCGTCTCTAAAGCATAACCCCAAAACAATAACGGTAAATCAGTAAGAGACATCATAGATCACACCATATCTAATAAAGTACGATTACGACGTTCAGACACACCATTACGCTGTGGTGTTTCGGGTGGCGTGAGTTGCGAAACTATTCCGCATTGTTTCAAATGTAGACCAAACTCGCAACTCAAATATTCTCCTCCACGATCAGATCGTAGAAACTTTATTTTCTTGTTACGATGATTTTCAACTTCACTCTGAAATTCTTTAAACTTTTCAAATGTTCCAGACTTATGTTTCATTAAGTAGATATACCCATATCTGCTTAAATCATCTGTGAAGGTGAGAAAATAACGATATCCGCCACGAGCCTCAACATTCATTGGACCACATACTTCTGTATGTATGATTTCCAACAAATCCGTTGCTCTCTCCATAGTACCGGAGAACGGCGTTTTAGTCATCTTACCCATGAGGCACGGTTCGCAAGTACCAAGTGATTCATAATCAAGTGGTTCCAAAAGTCCGTCAGTATGGAGTTTCTTCATGCGCTTTACACCGATATGACCTAAACGGCAGTGCCACAAATAAGTTGTACTATCATTATCAACTCTGCATCTTTTGATTTCAACATTATGAATATGTGTATCACTACTATCGAGATTCATCAAAAATAGACCACTCTTCAAGGGTGCATGACCATAAAAGATATTACTCATATAAATAGAACAACCATTATTCTCTGATTTAAGTGAATAACCGTCTCGCATCAAACAAGATCCAGATATAATGTTCATGCTCAACGCTGGCACCAAATAACAATTATTTAGGTCTAATACTAATCCCGAAGGTAGATGTAGAGGTAGCATGCCGACCGCGATCACATTGATTTTGGAACCATTTCCCACGCGCATCGTCACCTCGTCCTTAGCCAATCTTCGCTTAATCTGTAGCCCTTGTTTCGAGTTGCAAATGTTAGCAACAGAACCAGTATCAAATACCCAGGTGCTACTGTGAGCATTAGTAAGGTACACATCAATAACATGTATATCACATATACCTTTGTTCACTTTGCCATCCTTCTTATCCGCCAAATACTTGGGGCAGTTCCGCTTCCAGTGACCAGTCTGCTTGCAGTAGAAGCACTCAGTCTCAGGCTTAGGTCCAGACTTGGGTTTCTTCTCCTGAGCAGCAATTTGTTTGCTGTTCTTCTTGAAGTTCCCTTTCTTCTTCCCTTTGCCCTTTTTCTTGAAACTGGTGGTCTTATTGACCATCAACACTTGATGCTCCTTCTTGATTTCTACCTCCGCGGCTTTTAGCATTGCGAAGAGCTCAGGAATAGTCTTATTCATCCCTTGCATATTATAGTTCATCACGAAGCTTTTGTAGCTTGGTGGCAGTGATTGAAGAACTCTGTCAATGACACTATCAACAGGAAGATTAATCCCCAGTTGAGTCAAGTGATTATGATACCCAGACGTTTTGAGTATATGTTCACTGACAGAACTATTCTCCTCCATCTTGCAGCTATAGAACTTATTGGAGACTTCATATCTCTCAATCCGGGCATTTGCTTGAAATATTAACTTCAACTCCTGGAACATCTCATATGCTCCATGACGTTCAAAACGTCGTTGAAGACCCGGTTCTAAGCCGTAAAGCATGGCACACTGAACTATCGAGTAGTCATCAGCTTTGCTCTGCCAGACGTTCATAACATCTGGTGTTGCTCCTGCAGCAGGCTTGGCACTTAGCGGTGCTTCCAGGATGTAATTCTTCTGTGTAGCAATGAGGATAGTCCTCAAGTTATGGACCCAGTCCGTGTAATTTCTACCATCATCTGTCAACTTTGCTTTCTCAAGGAACACATTAAAATTCAATGGAACAACAACACGAGCCATCTATCTACAATCAGACATAGACAAGCAAGATACTATCAGGTACTAAGTTCATGATAAATTTAAGTTCAATTAATCATATTACTTAAGAACTCCCACTTAGAAAGATATCCCTCTAATCCTATAAGTGATCACGTGACCCAAATCAACTAAACCATGTCCGATCATCACGTGAGATGGAGTAGTATCAATGGTGAACATCAATATGTTGATCATATCTACTATATGATTCACGCTCGACCTTTCGGTCTCCGTGTTCCGAGGCCATATCTGTTATATGATAGGCTCGTCAAGTTAAACCTGAGTATTCCGCGTGTGCAACTGTTTTGCACCCGTTGTATTTGAACATAGAGCCTATCACACTCGATCATCACGTGGTGTCTCGGTACGAAGAACTTTCGCAATGGTGCATACTCAGGGAGAACACTTATACTTTGATAATTTCGTGAGGGATCATCTTATAATGCTACCGTCAATCAAAGCAAGATAAGATGCATAAAAGATAAACATCACATGCAATCAATATAAGTGATATGATATGGCCATCATCATCTTGTGCTTGTGATCTCCATCTTCGAAGTACCGTCATGATCACCATCGTCACTGGCGCGACACCTTGATCACCATCGTAGCATCGTTGTCGTCTCGCCAATCTTATGCTTCCACGACTATCGCTACCGCTTAGTGATAAAGTAAAGCATTACAGCGCAATTGCATTGCATACAATAAAGCGACAACCATATGGCTCCTGCCAGTTGCCGATAACTCGGTTACAAAACATGATCATCTCATACAATAAAATTTAGCATCATGTCTTGACCATATCACATCACAACATGCCCTGCAAAAACAAGTTAGATGTCCTCTACTTTGTTGTTGCAAGTTTTACGTGGCTGCTACGGGCTTAGCAAGAACCGTTCTTACCTACGCATCAAAACCACAACGATAGTTTGTCAAGTTGGTTCTATTTTAACCTTCGCAAGGACCGGGCGTAGCCACACTTGGTTCAACTAAAGTTGGAGAAACTGACACCCGCTAGCCACCCGTGTGCAAAGCACGTCGGTAGAACCAGTCTTGCGTAAGCGTACACGTAATGTCGGTCTGGGCCGCTTCATTCAACAATATTGCCGAACCAAAGTATGACATGCTGGTAAGCAGTATGACTTATATCACCCACAACTCACTTGTGTTCTACTCGTGCACAACATCAACGCATAAAACCTAGGCTCGGATGCCACTGTTGGGGAACGTAGTAATTTCAAAAAAATTCCTATGCACACGCACGATCATGGTGATGCATAGCAACGAGAGGGGAGAGTGTTGTCTATGTACCCTCGTAGACCGGAAGCGGAAGCGTTAGCACAACGCGGTTGATGTAGTCGTACGTCTTCACGGCCCGACCGATCAAGCACCGAAACTACGGCACCTCTGAGTTCTAGCACACGCTCAGCTCGATGATAATCCCCGGACTCCGATCCAGCAGAATGTCGGGGAAGAGTTCCGTCAGCACGACGGCGTGGTGACGATCTTGATGTTCTACCGTCGCAGGGCTTCGCCTAAGCACCGCTACAATATTATCGAGGATTGTGGTGGAGGAGGGCACCACACACGGCTAATAGATCTCAAGGATCAATTGTCGTGTCTAGAGGTGCCCCCTGCCCCCGTATATAAAGGAGCAAGGGGGAGGGGCGGCCGGCCAGGAGGAGGCGCGCCAGGGAGGAGTCCTTACTCCTACCGGGAGTAGGACTCCCTCCTTTCCTTGTCCAACTAGGAGAGGGGGAAGGAAGGGAGAGAGGAGAGAAAGGAAAAGGGGGGCGCCGCCCCTCCCTCCTTGTCCAATTCGGACTAGAGGGGAAGGGGGCGCGCAGCCTGCCCTGGCCGCCCCTCCTCTGCTGCACTTTGGGCCCATGAGGCCCATTAACCCCCGGGGGGGTTCCGGTAACCCCCGGTACTCTGTTTTATTGATAACTCCCGGAACCATTCCTGTGTCCGAATATAGTCGTCCAATATATCAATCTTTATGTCTCGACTATTTCGAGACTCCTCGCTATGTCCGTGATCACATCCGGGACTCCGAACAACCTTCGGTACATCAAAATATATAAACTCATAATGAAACTGTCATCGTAACGTTAAGCGTGCGGACCCTAGGGGTTCGAGAACAATGTAGACATGACTGAGACACGTCTCCGATCAATAACCAATAGCGGAACCTAGATGCTCATATTGGCTCCTACATATTCTACGAAGATCTTTTATCGGTCAGACCGCATAACAACATACGTTGTTTCCTTTGTCATCGGTATGTTACTTGCCCGAGATTTGATCGTCGGTATCTCAATACCTAGTTCAATCTCGTTACCGGCAAGTCTCTTTACTCGTTCTGTAATACATCATCCCGCAACTAACTTATTAGTTGCAATGCTTGCAAGGCTTATGTGATGTGCATTACCGAGAGGGCCCAGAGATACCTCTCCGACAATCGGAGTGACAAATCCTAATCTCAAAATACGCCAACCCAACAAGTACCTTCGGAGACACCTGTAGAGCACCTTTATAATCACCCAGTTACGTTGTGACGTTTGGTATCACACAAAGTGTTCCTCCGGTAAACGGGAGTTGCATAATCTCATAGTCATAGGAACATGTATAAGTCATGAAGAAAGCAATAGCAACAAACTAAACGATCAAGTGCTAAGCTAATGAAATGGGTCAAGTCAATCACATCATTCTCCTAATGATGTGATCCCGTTAATCAAATGACAACTCATGTCTATGGTTAGGAAACATAACCATCTTTGATCAACGAGCTAGTCAAGTAGATGCATACTAGTGACACTATGTTTGTCTATGTATTCACACATGTATTATGTTTCCGGTTAATACAATTCTAGCATAAATAATAAACATTTATCATGATATAAGGAAATAAATAATAACTTTATTATTGCCTATAGGGCATATTTCCTTCAAAACTGTCCTGTTTTTGACAGATTCTCTTTTCGATGCATAGTTTGCCTGTTATCTAGTTTCTATGGCTTATATTGCTTAATATAAATTGTAGAAATGGTATGGTACAGTAGGCATCATGGGAGAAAAATTATGAATCTTGTATTGACAATACCTAAGTGGTGATTTTCTTTCTTATAATAACGGAGCTTACAAGTTTTCTGTTAAGTTTTGTGTTGTGAAGTTTTCAAGTTTTGGGTAAAGATTCAATGGACTACAGAATAAGGAGTGTCCAGAGCCTAAGCTTGGGGATGCCCAAGGCACTCCAAGGTAATATTCAAGGACAACCAAGAGCCTAAGCTTGGGGATGCCCCGGAAGGCATCCCCTCTTTCGTCCTCGTTCATCGGTAATCTTACTTTGAGCTATATTTTTATTCACCACATGATATGTGTTTTGCTTGGAGCATCATTTTCTTTTATTAGGATTTGCTTGCTGTTATTTATAGTAATATTTTGCATCTTTTACTTCAATAAAAAGGTCAAGTATAACCTTTACCATGCTTATTTTACAAGTCCATATGTTGCTGTTTTAAAAATAGAAAGTTTGCTGTTATGTTTTGGATATTTGTGAATAGTCAGAACATGATAAAATCTTGAATTTTTACACAATGAGTAACAACAAATTATCTACAGTGTGGTAATTTTTCATAATTTTTGGAGTTAAAGAAGTATGATTCTTCTTGCATTCTTTACAGACTATCATGTTTAGACAGATTGCTGTTATGATTACATTGTTTGCATATGTTTGCTTGTTTAATGATTCTATTTGATGATAGGAGTATTAAATATGCAGAGGTATTTAGTATGCAATGTCAAATTATAATTTTAGTGATTTTCTACAGTAGAGAATGATAAGGTTTAGCATGGATTTATACTAACTTATCTCACGAGTTCTTGTTGAGTTTGGTGTGGATGAAGTTTTTAAGATTTAGGGAAACCGCGATATGAATGGAATTAAGGAGACACAAAAGCTCAATCTTGGGGATGCCCAAGGAATCCCTAGTCAATATTTCAAGAAGTCTCAAGCATCTAAGCTTGGGGATGCCCCGGTTGGCATCCCACCTTTCTTCAACAACTATCGGTCAGTTTTGGTTGAGCCTAAGCTTTTGCTTCTTTACATGATATGTGCTATAGTTGCAATGTCATTTTATTTTGTTTTGATTGCTGTTTAAATAAAGTACTTAAGATCTGAAATTTTATTTATGATAAGGAGTCTTCACATAGTTACATAATTATCCAACTACTCATTGTGCTTCGCTTACATCTTTTGGAGTAGTTTGTCGTTTGCTCTAGTGCTTCACTTATATCTTTTTAGAGCATGACAGTGGTTTTATTTTGAAGAAATGGATGAACTCTCATGCTTCACCTATATTATTTTGAGAGTCTTAAACAGCATGGTAATTTGCTTTGGTTATAAATTTAGTCCTAATATGATGGGAATCCAAGAGGGATATAATAAAAACTTTCATATAAAGTGCATTGAATACTATGTGAAGTTTGATTCCATATGATTGTTTTGAGATATGAGGAGGGTAATATTAGAGTCATGCTAGTGAGTAGTTGTGAATTTGAGAGATACTTGTGTTAAAGTTTGTGATTCCCGTAGCATGCACGTATGGTGAACCGTTATGTGATGAAGTCGGAGCATGATTTATCTTTTGATTGTCTTCCTTATGAGTGGCGGTCGGGGACGAGCGATGGTCTTTTCCTACCAATCTAGTCCCCTAGGAGCATGCGCGTAGTACTTCGTTTCGATGACTAATAGATTTTTGCAATAAGTATATGAGTTCTTTATGACTAATGTTGAGTCCATGGATTATATGCACTCTCACCCTTCCACCATTGCTAGCCTCTCTTGTGCCGCACAACTTTCACCGGTACCATACACCCACCATAAACCTTCATCAAGACAGCCACCATACCTACCTATTATGGCATTTCCATAGCCATTCCGAGATATATTGCCATGCAACTTTCCACTATTCCGTTTATTATGACACGCTCCACCATTGTCATATTGCTTTGCATGATCATGTAGTTGACATCGTATTTGTGACAAAGCCACCATTCATAATTCTTTCATACATGTCACTGTTGATTCATTGCACATCGCGGTACACTGCCGGAGGCATTCACATAGAGTCATATTTTGTTCTAAGTATCGAGTTGTAATTCTTGAGTTGTAAGTAAATAAAAGTGAGATGATCATCATTATTAGAGCATTGTCCCAGTGAGGAAAGGATGATGGAGACTATGATTCCCCCACAAGTCGGGATGAGACTCCGGACGAAAAAAAGAAAAGAAAAAAAGAGGCCATAAAAAAGGAGAAAAGGCCCAAATAATAATAATAAAAATAAAAATAAATAAATAATGAGAGAAAAAGAGAGAAGGGAAAATGTTACTATCCTTTTTCCACACTTGTGCTTTAAAGTAGCACCATCATCTTCATGATAGAGAGTCTCCTCTTTTGTCACTTTCATATACTAGTGGGAATTTTCATTATAGAACTTGGCTTGTATATTCCAATGATGGGCTTCCTCAAAATGCCCCAGGTCTTCGTGAGCAAGCAAGTTGGAGGCACACCCACTTAGTTTCTTTTGTTGAGCTTCCATACACTTATAGCTCTAGTGCATCCGTTGCATGGCAATCCCTACTCACTCACATTGATATCTATTCATGGGCATCTCCAATACCCGTTGATACGCCTAGTTGATGTGAGACCATCTTCTCCTTTTTGTCTTCTCCACAACCACCATTCTATTCCACCTATAGTGCTATGTCCATGGCTCACGCTAATGTATTGCGTGAAGATTGAAAAAGTTTGAGAACATCAAAAGTATGAAACAATTGCTTGGCTTGTCATCGGGATTGTGCATGATTTAAGTATTTTGTGTGATAAAGATAGAGCATAGGCAGACTATATGATTTTGTAGGGATAGCTTTCTTTCGCCATGTTATTTTGAGAAGACATGATTGCTTTGTTGGTATGCTTGAAATATTATTGTTTGTATGTCAATATTAAACTTTTGTTTTGAATCTTATGGATCTGAATATTCTTGCCATAATAGAGAAGATTACATTTATAAATATGTTAGGTAGCATTCCACATCAAAAATTCTGTTTTTATCATTTACCTACTCGAGGACGAGCAAGAATTATGCTTGGGGATGTTGATACGTCTCCAACGCATCTATACTTTTTGATGTATTCATGCCATCTTTATAATATTTTTACATGATTTTGGTATGATTTAGTTAGAACTAACCCGGACTGACGCTGTTTTCAGCAGAACTACCATGGTGTTGTTTTTGTGTAGAAATAAAAGTTCTCGGAATGCGCTGAAAATGAACGGAGATTTTTTTGGAAAATATAAAAAATAATGGAACCAAGAGTTACCGGAGGGGAGTCATGTGGGCCCCACGAGGGTGGAGGGCGCCCCCTGTGCCTCGTGGACTTCCGGTGGGGCTGACTTGTTCTCGACGCCAACCTCTCCTATAAATCACCAAACCTCCAAAAAATAACCTAGATCGAGAGTTCTGCCGCCGCAAGCCTTTGTAGCCACCAAAAACCAATCGGGACGCTGTTTCGGCACCCTGCCGGAGGGGGGAATCATCACTGGTGGCCATCTTCATCATCCAGGCGCTCTCCATAACGAGGAGGGAGCAGTTCACCCTCGGGGCTGAGGGTATGTACCACTAGCTATGTGTTTGATTTCTCTCTCTCGTGTAATTGATATGGCACGATCTTGATGTACCGCGAGCTTTGCTATTATAGTTGGATCTTATGATGTTTCTTCCCCTCTATCTCCTTGTGATGAATTGAGTTTTCCCTTTGAAGTTATCTTATCGGATTGAGTCTTTAAGGATTTCAGAACACTTGATGTATGTCTTGCATGTGCTTATCTGTGGTGACAATGGGATATTCACGTGATCCACTTGATGTATGTTTTGGTGATCAACTTGCGAGTTCTGTGACCTTGTGAACTTATGCATAGGGGTTGGCACTCGTTTTCGTCTTGACTCTCTGGTAGAAATTTTGGGGCACTCTTTGAAGTTCTTTGTGTTGGTTGAATAGATGAATCTGAGATTGTGTGATGCATATCATATAATCATACCCGCGGATACTTGAGCTGACATTGGAGTATCTAGGTGAGATTAGGGTTTTCGTTGATTTGTCTCTTAAGGTGTTATTTTACTATGAACTCTAGGGCTGTTTGTGACACTTACAGGAATAGCCCAATGGGTTGATCGAAAAGAATAAATTTGAGGTGGTTTCGTACCCTACAATAATCTCTTCGTTTGTTCTCTGCCATTACTGACTTTGGAGTGACTCTTTGTTGCATGTTGAGGGATAGTTATATGATCTAATTATGTTATCCTTGTTGAGAGAAGTTGCACTAGTGAAAGTATGAACCCTAGGCCTTGTTTCAACGCATTGAAATACCGTTTTCGCTCACTTTTATCATTAGTTACCTTGCTGTTTTTATAATTTCAGATTATAAAAACCTATATCTACCATCCATATTACACTTATATCACCATCTCTTCGCCGAACTAGTGCACCTATACAATTTACCATTGTATTGGGTGTGTTGGGGACACAAGAGACTCTTTGTTATTTGGTTGCAGGGTTGTTTGAGAGAGACCATCTTCATCCTACGCCTCGCACGGATTGATAAACCTTAGGTCATCCACTTGAGGGAAATTTGCTACTGCCCTACAAACCTCTGCACTTGGAGGCCCAACAACATCTACAAGAAGAAGGTTGTGTAGTAGACATCAACGGGACGACACCCTACACATGTGCAGACTCTAAGATGTAAATTAGAGCTCAAATTGTGCATCTAAATCAAAAGAACTCCCACATACACTCCTCCACTAAAACCCACAAATCACTCTACTTCTAGAGCATTTGAAATGAGATAAACTAGCAGTGAGAGATGAAAGGATGAAGTTGCTAACCTTTTAGAACACTTGTGTAGTTGGTGCACCGCCAAACTTAGACAAATCTTGGGGGAAATGGAGCTTGGACGTCGAGCTTGGAGAGGAGAAAGCTTAAGTGTGGCTCGGGCATTTCATCGAACCCCACATGTGCATAGGAGGTGAGAGCAGAGCAGTGATAACCCACAAGTATAGGGGATCGCAACAGTTTTCGAGGGTAGAGTATTCAACCCAAATTTATTGATTCGACACAAGGGGAGCCAAAGAATATTTGAGTATTAGTAGCTGAGTTGTCAATTCAACCACACCTGAAAGACTTAATATTTGCAGCAAAATATTTAGTAGAAAAGTAGTATGGAAGTAACGGTAACAGTGGCAAAAGTAACAATAGTAGTATTGTAGCAATCGTAATAGTGGCAATGGAAAAGTAACTTAGCAAAGATCAATATGAAACGAGCTCGTAGGCAATGGATCAATGATGGATAATTCTGTCGGATGGCATTCATCATGCAACGGTTATAACATAGGGTGACACAGAACTAGCTCCAGTTCATCAACATAATGTAGGCATGAATTTTGTATATAGTCATACGTGCTTATGGAAAAGAACTTGCATGACATCTTTTGTCCTACCCTCCCGTGGCAGTGGGGTCCTATTGGAAACTAAGGGATATTAAGGCCTCCTTTTAATAGAGTACCGTACCAAAGCATTAGCACTTAGTGAATACATGAACTCCTCAAACTACGGTAATCACCGGGAGTGGTCCCAACTATTGTCACTCCGGGGTTGCCGAATCATAACACATAGTAGGTGACTATAACTAGCAAGATAGGATCAAGAACACAAATATATTCATGAAAACATAAAGGGTTCAGATCTAAGATCATGGCACTCGGGGCCTAGTGACAAGCATTAAGCATAGCAAAGTCATAGCAACATCAATCTTAGAACATAGTGGATACTAAGGATCAAACCCTAACAAAACTAACTCGATTACATGGTAAATCTCATCCAACCGATCACGGTCAAGCAAGCCTACGATGGAATTACTCACGCACGACGGTGAGCATGATGAAATTAGTGATGGGGGTGGTTGATGATGACGATGGCGACGAATTCCCCTCTTCGGAGCCCCGAACGGACTCCAGATCTGCCCACTCGAGGAAGAACAGGGCTTGGTGGCGGCTCTGTATCATAAAACGCGATGAATCCTTCTCTCTGATTTTTTATCCCCAAAAGTAAATATATGGAGTTGGAGTTGAGGTCGATGGAGGTCCAGGGGGCCCACAAGGTCGGAGGCCCCCCCCCCCTTGTGGCTAGGGTGTGGGCCCCCTGGTGCTGATTCTTTGGCCAGTATTTTTTATTAGTTCCAAAAGTTATCTCTGTGAAGTCTCAGGTCATTCCGAGAACTTTTTATTCTAACACCATGGCAATTCTGCTGAAAACAGCGTCAGTCCAGGTTAGTTCCATTCAAATCATGCAAGTTAGAGTCCAAAACAAGGGCAAAAGAGTTTGGAAAAGTAGATACATTGGAGACGTATCAAATCCCCCAAGCTTAAACATTTGTTTGTCCTCAAGCAATTCAGTTGACAAACTCTATTTGATCTTATTGTTGCAAATATGTAAAGCCAGCATTCAAGTTTTCAGCAAAGATTATGAACTAACCATATTCACGATAACTTTTAGGTCTCACATTTACCCACATCAATGGCATAATCAACTAGCGAGCAATAATAATAAATCTCGGATGATAACCCTTTTCTCAAAACAATCATGATATGATATAACAAGATGGTATCTCGCTAGCCCTTTCTGAGACCATAAAACATAAATGCAGAGCACCCCTGAAGATCAATGACTGACTAGACATTGTAATTCATGGCAAAAGAGATCCAGTCACAATCATACTCAATATAAATTAATAAAAATGCATACAAATGACAGTGGTGCTCTCTAACTGGTGCTTTTTATAACAGGATGATGACTCAGCAATAAAAGTAAATAGATAGGACCTTCGCAGAGGGAAGCAGGGATTCGCAGAGGTGCCAGAGCTCGAGTTTTGAAATGGAGATTGAATAATATTTTGAGCGGTATGCTTTCATTGTCAACATAACAACCAAGAGATCTTGGTATCTTCCATGCTACATACATTATAGGCGGTTCCCAAATAGAATGGTAAAATTTATACTTCCCCCCACCAACAAGCACACTCTACGGCTGGTCCGAAACAACGGGTACCATCCAACTAACAACAGTCCTGGGGAGTTTTGTTTGCAATTTTTTTGATTTGATTTGCTTTGAGCATGAGACTGGGCATCCCGGTTACTAGTCATTTTCTCATGAATGATGAGCGGAGTCCACTCATCATGAGAGTAACCCACCTAGCATGGAAGATATTGACAGCCCTAGTTGGTACATGAGCTATTCGAGCATACAAAACAGATTATCATTTGAAGGTTTAGAGTTTGGCACATGCAAATTTACTTGGAACGGCAGGTAGATACCGCATATAGGAAGGTATGATGGACTCATATGGAACAACTTTGGGGTTTATGGAAGTGGATGCACAAGCAGTATTCCCGCTTAGTACAAGTGAAGGCTAGAAAGAGACTGGGAAGCGGCAAACTAGAGAGCGACAACAGTCATAAACATGCATTGAGATTAACCAACATTGAATGCAAGCATGAGTAGGATATAAATCACCATGAACATAAATATCGTAGAGGCTATTTGATTTTGTTACAACTACATGTGTGAACATGTGCCAAGTCAAGCCACTCGAATCATTCAAAGGAGGATACCATCCTATCATACTACATCACAACTATCTTAATTTCCATGTTGGCACGCAAGGTAACCCATTATAAACTCCTAGCTAATTAAGCATGGCATGAGTAACTATAATCTCTAATTGTCATTGCAAACATGTTTCATTCATAATAGGTTGAATCGGGATCGATGAACTAATCATATTTACAAAAACAAGATAGGTCGAGTTCATACCAGCTTTTCCTCATCTCAATCATTTCATCATATATCGTCATTATTGCCTTTCATCTGGATGACTGAATGGTGTGCATAATAATAATAGTGCACGTGCATTGGACTAAGCTAGAATCTGCAACCATTTATTCAAAGGAGAAGACAAGGCAATATGGGCTCTCTGTTAGATCAACAACAATGCATATGAGAGATACTCAACATTTTCATCATGGTCTTCTCCTCTCGACCCCCAAAGAAAAGAAAAGAATTTCAAAGAAACACACTGAAATATTTTTGGAGTTTTTGTTTTTCTGAAGAAAGAGAAACAAGAACGAGAAAAACTATATACACGGGAAAACTCCCAAAAAGCAAAATAAGAACATGAAATCTTTTGGGGTTCTCTTTAATTTTTACTACTAAGCATGCATAGAAAGTAAACTAACTACAACTATTTTTTTTCTTAAGGTTTTTCAAACACACAAGAAGAAAGCAAAAAAAGAAAGAAAATAAACTAGCATGGATAATACAATGAAAAAGTATGAGCGCCGACAACTAGAATGAGTGTGTGAGCATGAATGTAATGTCAGTGAGAAATACGTACTCCCCCAAGCTTAGGCTTTTGGCCTAAGTTGGTCTACGCCATGGATCAAAGTAGCCCTCTCCGATGTACTGCGGAGGATCCTGGGGGTTCCACTGGTTAGCGAGCTCCTGTGGCTCCCACTAATAAATAGACTCCTGGTATGGATCAGGTGATGGCTCTGGCTCAGAAGGTGGGGATTATGTCCCCTCCTAGTATGCATGAATGTCCGCGGGCAAAACGAAGTACCTGCATGAATGAATATCGAACAAAACAGGTGCAGACAAGGTAACAATCTGAAAGGTGACCTCGCTAAATACCAGGTAATAAATAAGTCTCTTTTCCTCATCATGGCGAATAAACTTATGTGCTACCATGCTGTCATAATATAAATGTGTAGTGGGTAGTAATTTCTCCTCTTATTCATGGTGCCTAATGGGTATCTCAAAGTGTTTAGCAAGACGGGAGGCAAAGATACCTCCGAAAATAGGACCCTTTTCACAGTTCATACTCATCCGTCTAGCAACCATAGCGCCCAAACTGTAAGTTTTATCTCTATGTAAAGCGTGGCGCAAAATAGCGAGGTCAGAGGCACTAAGGCCTCCACTCTCTCCATGACAAATTAAACATCTCCCAGCAAATAATGAGTAATAGCGTAAAATAGGGAAATGAATACTAGCCACCCTCGCCCCGGACACTCCTCTGCCTTCCCCTACGGTAATTTCATGAATAAGGCCATCCACATCACTAGGACGTGGTTTCTCGATGCTACCTTCATAAGGTAATTTAGAAACCTCACAAAAGTCATAAAGCATCATTTCTTTGTACTCATCATATAAGTGAAAGTCTACTGTGGGTGGTGATTTCCTAGCATGAAAATCAAAATTTTTGCACGAAAGTATTAGTGAGTAGGAGATACCGATTACACCGGTCGAGGAGGAAGTCGGTGATGCCTGCATTCCCAGCCAAATAATAGAAATCATTATAAATCCCAACTGCTTGTAAGAATGCATCACACCTCCATTCGCATGGCCAAATTTCCGCGGCACGAGGGAGGTTATACTTGGGCTTTTCCTTTTCCTCATTTTCATTTTCCTTCGAACCCCGGCTCGAGGAACCTCTCAACAATCTCCTCAACATTTTCTTCCTCTGAAAAATTTCTGAAATTTTTAGTGACTCAAAATAAAAGTGAATCAAACCCAACAAAATTGATAGCAACTACTCCTATAAGTGCCTAGAGGCTATATCATGCATCAAAACTACCTTGGACCATATAAATTTGACATGCAAGCTCAAGAACAAGGTCACCACAGCAACAAAAATTTGCAATGAATAAAGCACTAGAACAAAAACTAATTGGGCCATTGGAGGAGTCACATACCGAAGAACAATCCCCCAAAGCAGTTTTGTAAATGGAGCTTTGAGCAAGAAGATCGAAAATGGTAGCAAGATGATCAAGAACACGAGTTTGAGCAATGGAGTGATTTTTTCTGGAGGAGGAAGGAGTGGATGGGTGCTGGAATAAGTGGAGGGGGCACGTGGGGACCACAAGGTCAGGGGGCGCGCCCTCCACCCTTGTGGCCAGCTGGTGAGCCCCCCTGGAGCAAGAAATTCTAAAATATTCTATAAAAAATCATACCCAATTTTCAGGGCATTTGGAGATCTTTTATTTTTGAGACATTTTTTATTGCATGGATAATTTAGAAAATAGACAGAAAGCACTATTTTTGCTTTATTTAAACTAAATAAAAGAAAGTAAAAGATGGGTACAGAGAGTTGTGCATTCTAAATTCATCCATCTCATGCTCATCAAAATAAATCCATTAACAAGGTTGATCAAGTCTTACTAACAAACCCCTTCCGAATGACATGAAACTGGAGAATTTTCGAATAACATTAGGTTACCTCTACGGGGATATGAATTTCCCCAACAGTAAGAATATCATATTTCTTTTTGGCAGTAGGTAGAGGGAATTCAAAACCTCCAATAGTAATAGTTGAAAAATTTCCAATAGAATTGATACTATGCACTTGAGGTTGTTTCTTCGGAAAGTGTATCGTATGCTCATTACCATTAACATGAAAAGTGACATTGCCTTTGTTGCAATCAATAACAGCCCCTGCAGTATTCAAAAAGGGTCTACCAAGGATAATCGACATACTATCATCCTCGGGAATATCAAGAATAACAAAGTCCGTTAAAATAGTAACATTTGCAACCACAACAGGCACATCCTCACAAATACCGATGGGTATAGCAGTTGATTTATCAGCCATTTGTAAAGAAATTTCAGTAGGTGTCAACTTATTCAATTCAAGTCTACGATACAAAGAGAAAGGCATAACACCAACACCGTCTCCAAGATCACATAAAGCAGTTTTAACATAGTTTATTTTAATGGAGCATGGTATAGTTGGTACTCCTAGATCTCCAAGTTTCTTTGGTATTCCACCCTTAAAACTTAGCAAGCATGGTGGAAATTTCAGCTTCCAGTAACTTTCTTTTATTAGTAAAAATATCTTCCATATACTTGGCATAAGGAGGCATTTTAAGCATATCAGTCAAACACATATGCAGATAGATAGGTCTAATTATTTCAACAAAGCGCTCAAAATCCTCATCATCCTTTTCCTTGGATGGCTTAGGAGGAAAGGGCATGGGTTTCTGAACCCATGGTTCTCTTTATTTACCATGTTTTCTAGCAACGAAGTCTCTCTTATCATAACGTTGATTCTTTGATTGTGGGTTATCAAGATCAACAGCAGGTTCAATCTCTACATCATTATCATTACTAGGTTGAGCATCAGCATGAACATCATTATCAGCGTTATCACTAGGTTCATGTTCATCACCAGATTGTGTCTCAGCATCAGAAATGGAAATATCATTGGGATTCTTAGGTATGTCTATAACAGGTTCACTAGCATGCAAAGTTCTATCAGTTTTCTTTTTCTTTTTATTACTAGGACTAGGTGCATTAGTATTAGTTCTCTGAGAATCCTGCTCAACTCTCTTAGGATGGCCCTCGGGATACGAAGATTCCTGGGTCACCTTACCACCTCTAGTCATAACCCTAACAGCATTATCATTATTCTTACTATTCAACTCATTAAGCAAATCATCTTGTGCCTTAAGTACTTGTTCTAGTTGAGTTGTAACCATGGAAGCATGTTTACTAATAAGCTTAAGATCATTAACAATTCTATTCATATAATCACCCAAGTGGCCAAGCATGTAAGCATTACGTTTCAATTGTCTACTAACATAAGCATTGAAGTTCTCTTGTTTAACAATAAAATTATCAAACTCATCTAAGCATTGACTAACAGACTTATTATGAGGAATATCACCTTCATCAAATCTTCGGAGAGAGTTTACCTCTACTACCTATGTTGGGTTATCAAGACCATGTATTTCTTCAATAGGTGGTAGATTCTTAACATCTTCAACTTTAATACCCTTTTCTTTTATAGATTTCTTTGCCTCTTGCATATCTTCAGGACTAAGAATTAGAATACCCCTTTTCTTCGGAGTTGGCTTCGGAGTTGGTTCAAGAAGTGTCCAGTCATTTCCATTACTCAAAATATTATTCAATAGCAATTCAGCTTGCTCAACAGTTCTTTCCCTGAAAACACAACTAGCACAACTATCTAGGTGGTCTCTGGAACCATCGGTTAGTCCATTATAAAAGATATCAAGTATTTCATTTTTCTTGAGAGGATGATCAGGCAGAGCATTAAGTAATTGGAGAAGCCCCCCCCCCCCCAAGCTTGTGGGAGACTCTCTTCTTCAATTTGCACAAAATTAAATATTTCCTTTAAAGCAGCTTGTTTCTTATGAGCTGGGAAATATTTAGCCAGGAGAAGTGATAAATCATATCCTGGGGATTACGCACACAACCGGGAGAAAGAGAATTAAAACATAACTTAGCATCACCCTTTAATGAGAAAGGAAATAATTTAAGGATATAGTAATATCGACTGATGAGAAATTAGGGTAGCTATATCATTCAATTTAGTAAGATGTGCCACAACAGTTTCAGATTCATAACCATGAAAAGGATCAGATTCAACCAAAGTAATTAACTCAGGATCGACAGAGAATTCATAATCCTTATCAGTAACAAAGATAGGTAAAGTAGCAAAAGCGGGATCATATTTCATTCTAGCATTCAAGGATTTTTCTTTCAGCTTAGCTAACAATTTTTTTAAGATCTTCTCCATCATTGCAAGCAAAGAAGTCACTAGAAGTTTCTTCATCCATAACATGACCCTCAGGAACAACATGCAATTCATATCTAGGGGGAGAATCATAATCATCAGTTTCAGTAATTGCATTCTCTCTAACCCTGGCAAGTTGTTCATCAAGAAGTTCACCTAGTGGCACAGTATTATCAAGCAAAGAAGTAGTTTCATCATAAGCATCATGCATAGTAGAAGTGGCATCATCAATAACATGCGACATATCAGAATCAATAGCATATGTAGGTGTCACAAGTTTACTCAAAATAGAAGGAGAATCAAGTGCAGAGCTAGATGGGAGTTCCTTACCTCCCCTCGTAGTTGAGGGAAAAATCTTGGTTCTTTGATCTTTCAAATTCCTCATAGTGATCAACAGATATAAATCTCAAGTGACTCAGAGAATAGAGCTATGCTCCCCGGCAACGGCGCCAGAAAAAGGTCTTGATAACCCACAAGTATAGGGGATCGCAACAGTTTTCGAGGGTAGAGTATTCAACCCAAATTTATTGATTCGACACAAGGGGAGCCAAAGAATATTCTTGAGTATTAGCAACTGAGTTGTCAATTCAACCACACCTAAAAGACTTAATATCTACAACAAAATATTACTAGCAAAGTAGTATGGAAGTAACGGTAACAGTGGCAAAAGTAAGAGTAGTAGTATTGTAGCAATCATAACAGTGGCAACGGAAAAGTAACTTAGAAAAGATCAATAAGAAACGAGATCGTAGGCAATGGATCAATGATGGATAATTATGTCGGATGGCATTCATCATGCAACGGTTATAACATAGGGTGACACAGAACTAGCTCCAGTTCATCAATATAATGTAGGCATGTATTCCGAATATAGTCATATGTGCTTATGGAAAAGAACTTGCATGACATCTTTTGTCCTACCCTCCCATGGCAACGGGGTCCTATTGGAAACTAAGGGATATTAATGCCTCCTTTTAATAGAGTACCGGACCAAAGCATTGGCACTTAGTGAATACATGAACTCCTCAAACTACAGTCATCACCAGGAGTGGTCCCAACTATTGTCACTCCGGGGTTGCCGGATCATAACACGTAGTAGGTGACTATAACTTGCAAGATAGGATCAAGAACACAAATATATTCATGAAAACATAAAGGGTTCAGATCTGAGATCATGGCACTCGGGCCCTAGTGACAAGCATTAAGCATAGCAAAGTCATAGCAACACCAATCTTATAACATAGTGGATACTAGGGATCAAACCCTAACAAAACTAACTTGATTACATGGTAAATCTCATCCAACCCACCACGGTCCAGCAAGCATACGATGGAATTACTCATGCACGGCGGTGAGCATCATGAAATTGGTGATGGAGTATGGTTGATGATGACGATGGCGACGGATTCCCCTCTTCGGAGCCCCGAACGGACTCCAGATCTGCCCTCTCAAGGAAGAACAGGGCTTGGTGGCGGCTCCATATCGTAAAACGCGATGAATCCTTCTCTCTGATTTTTCTCTCCCCAAAAGTAAATATATGGAGTTGGAGTTGAGGTCGGTGGAGGTCCAGGGGGCCCACAAGGTCGGAGGGCGCGCCCCACCCTTGTGGCTAGGGTGTGGGCCCCCTAGTGCTGATTCTTTCGCCAATATCTTTTATTAATTTGAAAAGTTATCACCATGAAGTTTCAGGTCATTCCGAGGACTTTTTATTCTGCACAAAAATAACACCATGGCAATTCTGCTGAAAACATCGTCAGTCCGTGTTAGTTTCATTCAAATCATGCAAGTTAGAGTCCAAAACAAGGGCAAACGAGTTTGGAAAAGCAGATACGTTGGAGACATATCAAGCAGCACACACCTCCCACACGCCGGTCGGTCAAAAAACAGAGGAGTGAGCGGGCAGGGGCGAGCATATATATATATATATGCATCTCTTTAGTCCCGTTTGGTGGCTAGAACCGGTACAGAAGACTGACCTTTAGTCCCGGTTCCAGCCACCAACCGGGACTAAAAGGGCTGCGCCAGGAGCGAGGACCTTTAGTCCTGATTCGTCTCTGGAACCGGGACTAAATGGGTCAGACAAACCGGGACTGGTGCCTGCCGAGGCCCAGCCGGCGCCCTGGCCGCTTGAACCAGGACGGATGCACCCATTTGTCCCAGTTCGTAACACGACCGGGACTAATGCTTTGATCTGGGCAGGACCAAAGCCCTATTTTCTACTAGTGATAACCTCACAATGGAGATTAAACGGCTCCAACCATGCTGGCTGAAAACTTTTACTTCTTTAATCTTTAGTTCTAGCAGGGGAGATCGATGTAGTGGATGAAGATTGGAGGATGAGCAGCCAAACAAGCTTCTAAATTCCACCAAGCATGAGATATGAGCGGGTTGAGTACATATCAATTGTTCTCTCTTGTTGCCGCAAAAAATATCTTCTCTCCCTTCTGCCTGCGTGTCAGTGAGGAAAGTGGGGAGGGGAGTCCTACTTCACCCGATCCAACACTTAACCGGTCCATGCCATTCACCCGATTACATGGTACAATCTACGGTGCTCGATTTATCATAATAAAATGGAAATTAATTTCCATGTATAACATCATATCTACCAATACAGAAGTATAGACCTTTAGAAAATCACTAAATAACGTCAAATTGGGAGATCACATTAAGAGAAGATGTTGCATCATGGTATACATTGTTTGGAATGGAAAGGAACAAAATCGCCAAACTTCCTAGGTGAAATTGATGACCGCGGTTTTGATAGCGAGTTTAATCATAGATGAATCAGGCCTCCTCCTTTTGGAGGCGAGGGAGTATTTTGTTGCGTGAGAGTTGGAACCCTCGTTCATTCGTGCAGTTTTATTTCTTTGCTACGCTCTTTCTCCCCGGCTAATGAAAAAGTAGAGCTGCTAATTAATCAAAATTTCACTAAATCAACTAGTAGTGCATTATTTAGTTCCCTAAACCACTTGAACAATACTAGTTGCTTTTAGAAGGTTTGTTGTTGCTCTCCTCTATTGTCAATGGAAAAGCACAGTGTTCTTTTTCATCATTCGTCGCCATTGCTTTCCACGGTGTACTCAGCGACACGCTACTATGCAATGTTCACTGCAAAACACACAAGAATTCGCTCCCGCAACCACAACCAAAATTAATTACATGTGAAAACTGGAGAAGAGAAAGGGAGGAGAACGCGTACTGATGGCGCTGACAAGGTGAGGAGGAAGTAGAAGGCGACGAGCGTGAGCCCGGGCTTTGTCTTAGTCCAGGTTGTGAAGTAGAGCAACCCCAGGTACATGAATAAAGACATGGCCAACATTTGTGACGTGGATGTTTTGAAAAGAGTCAATTACATCACTGGTGCTAGAACTTGGTGTAAATGATCACTTTAGTACTACAAGTTGTGGTGTACATTGAAGTGGTGCAAAAACTTGACTTCGCGGTGCAAATACAGTACAAAACTTTATTCGTATACGTCCACCGCACTGACAAGGCATGCCAACGTGGCTTGGGGCCCGCTGTCAATGACTAGACGATGGGGACACATTGTGGGGCCTACTCTTTTTGCCAAAAAAATCAGTTTTTTATTTGTTTTTTCCACAAAATAACACTGGGAGGCCCACCTGCCAGAAACAGCACAAATCGCATGAAGAGGAAAAGCTCTCAAATATTTCGGAGCGTGCCTTACCGTAACAGCCAACGACATTTGTTGTTGAAGTGGGATCTGTAAGTTATACATTCTTTAGATTAACAGTGTAAATGCGAATCAATCTGTGGTTGAGTTGATTAGGTGGACAGTGGTATTCCCAATCCGGATTCAAATCCTGGTGCTCGCATTATTTCTAGATTTATTTCAGGATTTTCGACGATGCGCTTTTAGTGGGAGGAGACGTTCCCGTCGACGACGAGGTGCCTACGTTGGCGATTAACAACTAGGCCTGGTGACATTTAGTGCTCTACAAGAATAAATATTTTCTATAATAGTTTTGCCTAACAACATAAATTAAAACTCTAAACTTGAATGAAGAAGGTCCAACAGTCAAACCAGCGACCTCCTATCTGAGAGTGCAAACCAACACCCGACGAAGATTTTTTCTTATACATAGGCTAATTTTGCTCAAAACAAAATATACATAGGCTAATGGTTCTTTTATATTGAGGCCGCATTTCCATTCTTCAGAAAATATAATATCTTAATTATAAATGTGCACATGAGTTTTCATGAAGCATAAATATTTTGTTTCCTAAAAGAACATAAACATTTTCCAAAAGCATGAAAAATTTATATATTACATTAATATTTTATTAAAAACGTTAATTCAAATTATAGGAACATTTATTTAAATATATTTAAACAACATAAAATATATTTAACTAAATATTCATAAAATTTTAAAAAAATTAATGTATTTATATAAAGTTTAAATATATTGAAAACAATAAATGACAATAAGTTGTCCCAGGAACAAGAATACTAATAAAAATAAAGATCGTACCCGAGGTTGCCCATGGCATTTTTTATAAAGATAAAATATTAACCTTTTTAAACTAAATTAATATCTTTAAAATTATATGAACATTTATTTATATATATGTAGATAAGTATTTGTATAATTTTATATATTCATGTTTTTTATAAAATATTCACCCAGCATATAAACATTTTAACATTTTTGAAAATGTTTATGAACTTTAGGAAACAAAATACTTATGATTTACGAAAAATCATGTCCAACACTTACAAGTCAAAAATTATATTGTCTAAGGAATATATATAGGTGGTCTCAATCCTGACAGCGACCCATGCCACACTGGCATGCCTTGTCAGCACGGTGGACGTATACAAATGAGGTTTTGTGCTGTATTTGCATCGCGAAGCTAAGTTTTTGCACCACTTCAATGTACACCATAACTTATAGCACTAAAGTGACCATTCACACCAAGTTCCACATCAGGCACCAACGGGTCTACAAGCAGCAGCCCGCACCCAACTACCCTGCTCCCTCCTCATCGGCGCTCTCTGCTTGGACACGCGGACGTGGCCGAGGAGGTAGCAGGAAGACATCGTTCGGTCAAGCACACACTACAACTCATGTGTGTCACGGAGGCACTCAAAGAGACCACACCACGACACAATGTGCTGTTGGGGGAGAACAAAAGACATTACGCCCCAAGACAACACCACATGAAATGTTGTTTCTATTAGAAAACTATACATAAAACTAAAAACTAAAAACTAAAATCTAGACATCCCAACTTTCGTTTCCCCTCAGGATCCACGCTGGTCAAAGCATTATTACGTGCCAATTGGGACACAACTCATAACTGACAGCAATATCCTCCTCCCACTTTATTAAACAAGGTTCCACATCACAACAACATGCTTGGAATGTAAAGTTCTGAAACATATATATAGAGAGAGACATGAAAAGCAGCGGAATCATACATGTATGCAGATTCCAGATCCTACGTCACGGACATATTTCTAGGGAGGAGAACGACCCCCACAGGCCGCCGCAGGCGAGGCCATCAGGGAGTAACGGCGGCGGCGAGCGGGGCCTCCGCCGTCAGGCACTCGCAGCACTCGGGGCGGTAGGAGCAGCACGCGGGAACTCCGGGCACAGCCCTGCCATGCACCTTCGCCGACGCGGCCATCATCAAGAACAGGCAGACCTGCACGAGGAGGAAAACCAGGAAGGCACGGAGGTGACCCATCGCCATGGTCTCGGTTGTTGTTTTGCTAGCACAAATAGCAACACGAGAAGGAGAGGGAGGTATTTCCTCCTGGAGAGATGCTTTTCTTCTGTCACACTGGGTCTTCAGACTTTCAGGGATCTCTTTATATAGGTGCAGCGATGGCCATGCATGCAGAACGCGTGTGCTAGCTGATAGGCAGTTTGCAAATACAAGAGATCCACACGGCAGTGCCTGCTTGCCCTTCAACTGGCACCACGAGGATATCGCCACATCACTAACAGATTTCGTATGATAGTTGGAAGATAAGAATGCTAACTAACGAGCTGTTGCATACTGGATACAGTCAAGGAAAACTAACGATTTATTGTCCTCTTTGAATATCACTTTATGTTTGGAGATTGCATATAGTAGGCATGATAATTGCGGAAAGTAACCATGTCGTTATTGTGGTGCTGCGTACTGGATATGCATAGACAACTCATGATTTATTGTCTTCTTCTTGAAAGGAATTTACTGATTTATGTAGGCAACAAATAAACCGGCACCGCGAGGATATTGGCCATGATGAAATCGCCATACATGTAGGTGGACAGTTGGTCGCATGAGGTTGAAATACCTATCGCAAATTCCAAAACAAAACATTGTCGCGTTTGAAGTGTGATCCACCTAGGGAGTCCGGAGTGCGAGGTGCTCTGAGAAGTGGCCGATGCCCTCCCTAGACACGTCTTGCTTAATCGAAATTGCTGAAGTTAGGTAGTATTTCAGAAAATAAGAATCTAATTGGCCGCAAAATAACGACAACAAGGGCTTGGAACCTTGAAGCTAGCTAAAAGTAGGAGAAAATTTGAATTCGGATATAGCTGTTCTGAATGATATATACAAGTCTTGTCTATCCGGACTACTCATTTATCTTGGATGCGAATGAAGGGTACACAGAAAATGAAGGATTTGAAGTTGGTTCTTGACAAACTAAATGGTTTGTACTCGTGCAAATTTGATGCCAGTATTTCCTACTCCTGGAGAGATGCTTTTCTTTTGCCACACTAAGCCTTCAAGAATCTCTAGACATTTATCTCATTGGCATTTCCTATTCAATGTTGTAATTGACAGTTTGGATCTTCGGGAGGCTTGTATGTCGGGGCGGCAGTCAGGGCCGGTCCTGAGATTTCGGGGGCCCGGGGCGAACTAAAAATTGGGGGCCCTTGTGTATACATAAATTTGTGTAAAAAACGTATATACAAATTATTATGAGTAACACTTAAATGATCCAAAATCAGTATGTGTATCAAATAATTTATACATATTACCTTAAAATTTTCTTCTAACATTCCTCGATGCAAAGTCACTTATGATGGGGTCGATGCCAATCTCATCCAACAATTTCTCCTCGATGCATAATGTAGCCAAACCATTTAACTTATCTTGAGTTATTGGTGACCTCAAATAATTCTTCAATAATTTCAAATTTGAAAAGCTTCTTTCAGCCGATGCGACCGTCACAGGCATAGTAAACAAGATGCGATAGGCAATGGAGATATTAGGATAACAATGAACTTCTTTGACACACCCGAAAATCTCCATAGCAGACATTACCCCATCTGGCAAAGTGAATCTCATAATCTTCAATTCAGAAATAAGATCGTATACCTCAACATCAGATGAACCATTAAGAGAGAAAGTTTCTGCAAATTTTGGGCAACATTCTTCAAGTTCATTGTCATTCAAAGAACTGGTCGCCATATCAACCAAAAGCATTAAAATATTTAACTCGGAAAGCCTTCTTAGCTTCTAGAATTTCTTCTTGACAATCACTTTCGTCAAACTGTTTCTTCCTCGTAGCACGACGTTTCACAGGAGACAATGGCTCTATTCCCACTTAAGTTACAATAACTTTAGCGATGCTCAAACTTGAAGAAAACCCAAAATATTGTGTTATACCTTTTAGTTGCTTCAAAGCGGAGTCAATGCATATGGTTGACGATTGCAACATATTGCTAACTTTATAGAATATCATGCCAGATGATCATACCAACTAGAAACTCAAAGGGACCAAGTGCATCAAATAATTTTTTTGCATCACTTTTCTCTTAAGGATCAGTGTCAGAAGCATGATGTAACTCAGACAAAGCTGACCTTAACTCAGTGGCATCCGACTAGTTACCTACATTCTCGGAGCCATTTACATTGTTATCACCGATGTTGGAGTTGATATTTTCTTCTTGCTGATTAGAGTCTGAATTTTCATTAGTTTGTTGCTCTTCCACTATGGCAACAATCGCCAACGCAATATCTTGGTTTGGCGAAGTAGTGGAAGCACCAATATTACTTGGCTTGAGAAATTTGTAAATACCTCTGTGTTGTGAGTGTATCAGTTTATTCACTTCTTCTTTTTTCATTTTGTCGCTAGCGATGGATATTTCCTCTTGCTGGGCGGCATGAGAACAAACAAAATGCTGAAAATAATAATTGTATCAATTGTTGAACGGTGCCAGCCATGAACAAAAGAATTTGTTGTATGAATAATATACCTCAAAGCTGATGTCTTGAGTCCTGATGATCGAACTTCTATAATCTGTACGTTTCTAAAGTCTGCAGACGACTGAGAGGAGAGGAGAGCAATTGAGCAAAGCTGCAAAGGCCAAAGGAGCGTGAAGATGGGGGCCTTAGAATTGAAATCGGCGGCGAACATAACCAGATTAGGAAGGAAATTACGAGAGGACGGCAAGGTGAGAGTGCATCTGTACGACTGTGCGTGCGTGTGTGTACAGCGTCGGCGGCTACGGCTAGCAGCTAGGGCTGGGACGTGGGAATCGTTGCCTAACTATTCCTGATGGAATAGTCGAACGTAACGGCCTAACGGGAAGGGAACCGTCCAGCCGCTGATTACTCGCTATATTTCTTTTTTGCTGAGGATCTCTCGCTACCTTTCCTGAGAACGGACGATTCGATCGCTGGCCGCTGGGATCGGGCGATCGGCCTGCTAGTCAGCAGTACTGCGGGCCATAGGCCTACATACATACCTCAGGGGGGGGGGGGGGGGCCTGGATTTTGGGGGCCCGGGGCGGCCGCCCCCCTCCCCTGCCCCCCCACAAGGCCGGCCCTGGCGGTAGTTCACTTGGGCTAATAACCGTTCTATGCCGACGTACGAGAAGCTTGATAGGGTACTCATGGATACCGAATGGGAGCTAAAATTTCCTATGGTAACAGTGCGAGCCCTAGAACGAATCGAGGCATTATCGGATCATGTGCCGATCATTCTTGACTCTAATTCTACGAACCTTCCTACCCGTCGCCCGTTCAAATTTGAATTGGGATGGCTGCATCGGGAAGGTTTTGTAGACATAATCAAGAATGTTTGGGAGAGGCCCTCCGTTGGTCATACACCAATTCAGAGATGAAATTTTAAAATAAGGGCCATGAGGCAACATCTCTCTGGATGGGCAAAACACACCAACGGGTTATACAAAAAGGAAAAGCAGCGCCTCTGTACCATCATTGATGACCTCGACAAAATTGCAGATACCCGCACCTTATCTGAACAAGAGATTGAATTGAAAAATCAATCTAATGAGAAGGTTGTCTGTCTTCTACGAGAAGAGGAAATCAAATACTACCATAGGTTCAAAGCCGACTTCATCCTCAGGGGAGATAGCAATACAAGATACTTTCAATTGGTCGCCAATGGTCGCCATAGGAAGAAATGTATTCATAGTCTCCAACAGGATGAGGGGCGGATCGAAGGTCAAGAGGAGCTCAAAATGTATATCACCAAATACTATAAATCTCTATTCGGAGCGCCGGATGAAGGGAATGTCACCCTTGACGAGACCCGAACATCCACAAGTCACGGCAGAAGAGAACGATATCATCACGGCACCTTTCTCAGAAGAGGAGGTGAGAGCGGCTGTGTTCCAAATGGAACACAATAAAGCTCAAGGCCCTGATGGTTTCCCCGCAGAATTCTATCAGAATTTCTGGGATATCATCAAGACTGACCTTTTGGAGTTGTTCAATTGTCTTCATGCTGATCGGCTTGACCTATTCAGGCTGAATTTTGGCGAGATTGTCTTGTTGCCGAAGATTAAGGAGGCCGAACGGATCCAACAGTTCAGACCCATATGCCTCCTTAATGTCAGCTTCAAGATTTTCACCAAAGTGGCTACGAATAGGTTAAACGCGGTAGCTGACCATGTTGTCCGGCCATCTCAAACGACGTTCATGCAAGGAAGGAATATACTCGATGGTGTAGTAGTCCTGCATGAGACCGTCGATGAGATGCACCGGAAAAACATGAGTGGAGTGATATTCAAAATTGACTTTGAAAAAGCCTATGACAAGGTTAAATGGTCTTTCCTCCAATAGGCCCTAAGAATGAAAGGTTTCTCAGATAAATGGTGCCAGTGGATCCAAAATTTTGTAACTGGAGGTAGTGTTGCCATCAAAGTCAATGATGAGGTAGGCCATTACTTCCAGACAAAAAAAAGGCCTACGGCAGGGTGACTCCTTGTCCCCAATGTTATTTAACATTGTTGCTGATATGTTGGCTATTCTGATTGAACGCGCAAAGCAGGACGGCCAGATTGCAGGAGTAGTGCCACACCTTGTGGATGGTGGCCTCTCTATTTTGCAATACGCCGATGACACAATTCTTTTTATGGAACATGATCTGGACAAGGCTCGAAACCTGAAACTCTTGCTTTCAGCGTTTGAGCAAATGTCTGGTCTCAAAATAAACTTCCATAAAAATGAATTGTTCTGCTTTGGAGAAGTCTTTGAGGCGACAACCGATTATGCTGACCTTTTTGGTTGCGCACATGGACAATTCCCGATTAAATATCTGGGAATACCGATTCATTATCGACGCCTCACCATTGCGGAGTGGAAGCATGTAGAGGAGTGTCTAGAGAAACGGTTGAGCAGTTGGAAAGGCAAACTGCTCTCGGTTGGGGGACGGTTGGTTTTGATTAACTCTGTCCCCACAAATATGGTTCTCTATATGCTTTCTTTTTTTCAACTCCCAAAAGGGGTCCTACAAAGACTGGACTATTTTAGATCTAGATTCTTTTGGCAAGGAGACAGTGAAAAGAAAAAATACAGGCTGACCAAATGGAGCGTGGTTTGTAGGCCGAAAGACCAAGGTGGCCATGGAATTCATGACCTGCAGGTCAAGAATGAGGCTCTACTCAGTAAATGGTTATTCAAACTGTTGGGGAACGTAGCATAAATTCAAAATTTTCCTACGTGTCACCAAGATCTATCTATGGAGTCATCTAGCAACGAGGGAGGAGTAGATCTACATACCCTTGTAGATATCGCGCGGAAGCGTTCAAGAGAACATGGTTGATGGAGTCGTACTCGTCGTGATCCAAATCACCGATGATCCTAGCGCCGAACGGACGGCACCTCCGCGTTCAACACACGTACGGAACAGCGACGTCTCCTCCTTCTTGATACAGCAAGGGGGGAGAGGTTGATGGAGATCCAGCAGCACGACGGCGTGGTGGTGGAAGTAGCGGGATTCCAACAGGGCTTCGCCAAGCGCTGCGGGAGGAGGGAGATGTGTCATGGGAGGGAGAGGGAGGCGCCAGGGCTTAGGTTGGGCTGCCCTCCCTTCCCCCCACTATATATAGGGCCAAGGGAGAGGGGGGAGGCGCAGCCTTGGCCCTTCCTCCAAGGAAGGGTGCGGCCAGGGGAGGAGTCCCTCCTCCCCAAGGCACCTCGGAGGTGCCTTCCCCCTTTAGGACTCTTCCTTTCCCTCTTCTCTTGGCGCATGGGCCTCTTGGGGCTGGTGCCCTTGGCCCATATAGGCCAAGGCGCACCCCCTACAGCCCATGTGGCCCCCCGGGGCAGGTGTCCCCACCCGGTGGACCCACGGGACCCTTCCGGTGGTCCCGGTACAATACCGGTGACCCCGAAACTTGTCCCGATGGCCGAAATAGCACTTCCTACATATAATTCTTTACCTCCGGACCATTCCGGAACTCCTCGTGACGTCCAGGATCTCATCCGGGACTCCGAACAACTTTCGGGTTACCGCATACTAATATCTCTATAACCCTAGCGTCACCGAACCTTAAGTGTGTAGACCCTACGGGTTCGGGAGACATGCAGACATGATCGAGATGACTCTCCGGTCAATAACCAACAGCGGGATCTGGATACCCATGTTGGCTCCCACATGTTCCACGATGATCTCATCGGATGAACCACGATGTCAAGGACTTAATCAATCCCGTATACAATTCCCTTTGTCTAGCGGTACGATACTTGCCCGAGATTCGATCGTCGGTATCCCGATACCTTGTTCAATCTCGTTACCGGCAAGTCTCTTTACTCGTTTCGTAACACATCATCCCGTGATCAACTCCTTGATCACATTGTGCACATTATGATGATGTCCTACCGAGTGGGCCCAGAGATACCTCTCTGTCACACGGAGTGACAAATCCCAGTCTCGATTCGTGCCAACCCAACAGACACTTTCGGAGATACATGTAGTGTACCTTTATAGCCACCCAGTTACGTTGTGACGTTTGGCACATCCAAAGCACTCCTACGATATCCGGGAGTTGCACAATCTCATGGTCTAAGGAAATGATACTTGACATTAGAAAAGCTTTAGCATACGAACTACGCGATCTTTGTGCTAGGCTTAGGATTGGGTCTTGTCCATCACATCATTCTCCTAATGATGTGATCCCGTTATCAACGACATCCAATGTCCATGGTCAGGAAACCGTAACCATCTATTGATCAACGAGCTAGTCAACTAGAGGCTTACTGCGGACATGGTGTTGTCTATGTATCCACACATGTATCTGAGTTTCCTATCAATACAATTCTAGCATGGATAATAAACGATTATCATGAACAAGGAAATATAATAATAATCAATTTATTATTGCCTCTAGGGCATATTTCCAACACAAACTTCTTACTGAGAATGGGGTTTGGCAAACCATGCTGCGCAACAAGTATCTAGGCCAAAAGGCGGTGTCCAAGGCATTTTGGAAACCCGGCGACTCGCACTTTTGGGTTGGCCTAATGGCGACAAATAAACATCTCTTTCGCTTTGGGTCTTTCGCGATAAAGGACGGGTCGGAGATTCGTTTTTTGGAGGACATATGGCTAGGCAATGCTAGTCTCCGAGAACAATATCCAGCCTTATACAACATTGCTCGCAATAAGAATAATACTATTGCACAGGTGCTCAATTCATCCCCATCGAATATTTCGTTCAGACGGGATTTGATTGGCCCCCGACTTATGTCATGGCATAATCTTTTATCCAGGTTGGATTCGATTAACCTGACAGAAGGTCGTGATGTGTTTCGCTGGAACCTTACTACATCTGGGTATTTCACTGTAGACTCTATGTATCGTGCGCTCACACATTCTGAGATACCTATGAGTAATAACAAGAAAATTTGGAATTCCAAGATTTCACTAAAAGTGAAAAATTTCATGTGGTATCTTCGTAGGGGAGTTGTGTTAATAAAGACAACCTCGCACGACGCAACTGGCAAGGGAATAAGAAGTGTTGTTTTTGTACTCATGATGAGACAATCAAACACCTCTTTTTTCAATGTAAGTTTGCACGTTCTACGTGGTCACTCATCCAAATAGCGTCAAATTTGCATCCACCCACAAGTGTTGCCAATATTTTTGGTCATTGGTTGGACGGTATTCCAAATAGTTTCAAAACGCTAATAAGGGTGGGAGCGTATGCCTTAATTTGATCGCTTTGCCTATGTAGAAATGATTTATTTTTCAATGGAAAAAATGCTTCTTCCTTGCAGGTTATTTTCCGGTGTACGCACTCGCTACGTACGTGGTCTATTCTATAACGACTGGAGTACCAACAGCTGTTCAAGGCGGTGTGTACGCGATTGGAGCAGGTGGCTATGGAGGTTTTTTCCCGACATGGATGGCAGCATAACCTTCGGATCGACCCACCACCTCCTTCGACGTAGGCATAGTGTCGGTCTATAGGACTCTACTGTTGCCGTTTTGTCGGTTTTTATTTGATGATTTTTTTGTCGGACTTTCGGATTTGGCTGTGTGCATCCTAGTTATGCAGAGGCCGGGTGTTACTCATAATGCTTTGTATCCACTTGATGCTACATTTTGAATTAATAAAATCGCCCTTTATCGAAAAAATATAGAACGATGCACGACTGTGAACGCACACACGCACACCCTACCCCTATGAGCACCTTCGAGAGACTGAGCCGACATATCATCTTGAGATTTTACGAAGTCACCGTAGGCGCCTCGTAGTCGACGGGAACGTCTCCTCCCACTGAAAGCGTATCGCCGGAATTCCTGCCACACTAAGCCTTCAAGAATCTCTAGACATATAGAACGATGCACGGTTGTGAACGCACGCACGCACACCCTACCTCTATGAGCATCTCCGAGAGACTGAGTCGGCATATCATCTTAAATGCGAGCATCAGGATTTAAACCCTGGTGGGTTAGGGATACCACTATCCACCTAACCATCTCAACCAGAGATTAGTTCGTAAACATACAAAGAGTTACACGCAATTACACGCTGACTATGATTTTTTTCTTTCTAACTAACCTCCCCCAAATTTTCATGGGGGTGGGCCCCTCCTCCCCCTTAATCTCCAATCCAAATTCATCAGCCTGCAAACCCCCTGTAACTATCTGTATCTCTAGCATTACCCGGTACTCCCTGACGGCCTCGCCTGCAGCGGCCTGTGGGGGTTGCTCTCCTCCCTAGAAATGTGTCTGTGACGTGAGCATACATTCTACTGGATCTACAATCTGCATACATCGATATGATTCTACTGAAAAGCTGTACTAATGCTTGTTGAAAAGCTATTGTTCTCTTCCTTGCAAGATTATTTTTTTTTAACGGACTTCCTTGCAAGATATGGATCTTAAGAGTAAACCAAATCAGATTATTATCTCTACTCCCTGAAGCATGTACTTCTTTACTTACAAAACTTCTATCATCGGCTTCTGGACCTCTCTACAAGTTTAAGAATGCTCAAGGCCATGATGGCTTCTTTCATCTGGAGAACAATAATGGACTGGTATGTCACGGCTCACTCATGAACATCGTTTCTTGTAAATCTTTCGTATACTTCTCCACATTCAAGATATTGTTCTCACCTAAAAATATAACCTGTTGTAAATATTGTTTGGAGCTTGAGTAAACTACAAATTGGCTATCCAATGGGGTTAAAAATACCTTTACATGGCCACCTATATGATCTGAAAGCGGGAATTATATTATTTAAAAACAAAATAGGCATGGAGTTGCCTATTTAGAGCAACATCTTATTTAGTCTGATTATTGGTTTACCCCGTGTCAAAACAAGTGTACGTCTGATTTCTTTTCAGAAATGAAGATGGCGCCTTTGTCCTCTCCAAACTTCATAAATCAGCGGATTCAGTGTAGAGTGTAGTTGGTATCACACCCGATGACTATCACATGGTATAGTTGTGTAGACACTAGGTGAAATAGTAACACATAATTACATGATACCACTCCCCCCTTCCCCAACAAAAGTGCCGTTGATTTAGTACAAAGCTAGTACAGTTTTGTACTAAACCAGCGACACTTATTCATTACATGATACTACTCCCCCCATCCCAAAAAAAATCGTGATTAATGCTTTCAAAATGTTAAAAATAATCACAGCTTTAAAGAATGTTCCAAATTTTAAAATGTTCATGAACTAAAAAGCATGTTGACAAATTTGGATAATGTTCCTAAATTTTTAAAAAGTTCATGGATGTGAAAATATTTCCAAACTTACAAAATGTTTGTCAATTGACATTTTTTCTTGAATTATAGAAATGGTTGGGGATTGAAGAAGGAAAAATGTAAAAAGTTAGTTGGAAAATAAGAACAGTAAATAGAAAAACGAAGGAAATTGGCAAAACCAATCAGGACAACACATAAAAGAACAAAAATGAGCCTTTAGAACCTTCTCAAAACCGGAGAGAAATACTCCCTCCGGTCTTTTTTAGTTCGCATATAAGATTTGACTGAAGTCAAGCCTCGTAAAGTTTGACCAACTTTGTAGAAAAAAGTGCCAACATTCACAATCTGAAATCAATACCACTAGATGTGTCATGACTTAAAGTTTCATATTATATAACTTTAGCATGGCAGATGTTGATATTTTTTCATATAAATATGGTCAAACTTTGTCTCGAGAGAATTCTAATATGCAGAGTAAAAAAAACCAGAGAGAGTACAAGAAAGAAAATGTAATGGGACTCTGACGATGACGCTCGAGAATGATGTATGGGAAGGATCACCTAAACAAAGGCTCGCACGATCTGAAAACTCATGTCCTCTGTGGTCCGAACTCCACCACTAGCTCTGAATTAACCGGGACGGAGGCATTTTTTCTAGAACTGACCGGGACGGAGGCATGGAGGGTAGTGTTTTTAATCTTTCAGATTTTTTAGAGCGTAATGTCTCAGTGGATGTGTGATCCTTCCCATCCATCATTTTGGCTCTTCTTGGCTGTGGAAGCAAGAATATGTGAATGTGCAAGGACAAGACAACGACGTTGACATGTTCATAACTAAATTCGCGCGTCTAACAACAACCCAGAGATTAATGTGGAAGTATACTGGGGATCGACTCTTCGTTACTTACCATAACTAGAAGATAGAAACACGCTACTATTTATCACCACCTGGAAAATTCCGACGCGTTGAGCTGTCTCCTCCCATGCGGGGTCTGTCATAATAAATTCTCGTACATTCAACAACCAATACATTGAAGAACGACAAAAACGGGAAACACGTTAAAGCTCGTACATTCTCAATCAGGCCAGATTCGCTCGGTGACTCGTGATGGTATAATAACAAGGCAGTAAGAGGTTCCTGATGAGCGGTAGTGGGTTAGCAGGGATGGAAGGAGAGCGGAAGGAACATAAGGGGGAGGAGGGGGTCGCGGCGGTGTTCCGCCGTGGGTGGGACTGTGGGAGCCAGTTGTATGACTCCGTAGAGCTTGCCTCCGTGTACCGTGTGCTCGACAACCACCTCATGGCATCGCCGTGTGCACAGGAACCGGCGGCAACCGGTAGGAGCAGGAGTAGGACATCGGCGCCGGCGAAGGCGAAGAACGGATCCAGGCGCAGGGCGGTGGCGAGGAGGACGGGCAAGGCGGTGCTCCATTCCATTTTCAGGTCTGTCACCTGCAGTAGGAAGTTGTCATAGGGAATCGTGTATGCCGATGAATAAATATGCAACTTGCGGTGGTACCCATGTTTTTTATGTTCTCTGCTATCGTCGGATGTGACGATCGAGCGAGTTAAGGATGTGTGATAATTTGATTCGGATTTCTTTTATCAGTCTGCTCTATAGATTTCTTTAGTGATTTTCTTAGTATTCAATGATCGCGCATGAAGAGAATTTATCGAACGAGATTTATTTACTTTTATTGCCTTATACTTTTTCCGTGATCCGTCACATAATATAAAAACGTTTTTTCCTGTTAAAGGGAGTACTTCTCTATAAGGAGCATTTTCAAGACTTTTTTTTCGAAACGGAGGCAAAAGATTTGCCTCATCTATTAAAGTAGAGGAGAATAGAGTTTTGTAGAGTTACACAAGGCCGAGGTACGGCATGACAATTATTCGCGACATACAATTTTCCCTAATTGTTTAGCCCCTGCAGTAACCCATTGGCCTCATCTATAATAAGCTTGAGAAGGATTGGCGGTGGCGTCTCTTTGTGGCGGAAGACTCTAGCGTTTCTTTCGTTTCAAATTGTCCAGGATACGAGCATGGTAAGGGAGGCCATGGCTCGACGATCTGGAATGCTCGAATTGGTGCGCTTGTCCCACCAAGAGAGGAGGGAATCCTCAAGGTGCCAGTCAGAAGGGTCCAGATGCGCAAGCCCATACTTGTCAATGAACATCCGCCAAAGCCTCAAGGTGAAGCGGCATTTGGCGAATAGGTGGACGCCCGACTCCTGCACCTGCTTACAGAGCGGGCAAAGACCGCAGTTGTCCCAGCCATGTCGCTCTAGCCTGTCGGCGGTCCAAATCCGATCTTGTAAGGCCAGCCAAGAGAAGAATTTGACCTTTGGGGGCGCCCACATTTTCCAGACCATGGAGTCCATGGGGGAAAGCATCAAACCTAGAAATTGTGCCTTGTATGCAGTGGACGCCGAATATAAGCCATCCGAAGAGTGCTTCCAAATGATGTCATCCTCGGAGTGGATGTCAAGGTGTATGTCATGGATGAGCATCCAGAGGGTGAAAAATTCCCGCACATGCTGGCCAGTGATGGTAATGTCTCGTCTGATCGTAAGCATCCAAGCATTCTCTGTAATAGCCTCTCGCACCTTCCAGTTCTTTCTCCTCGAGGCCTCAAAGACGAGAGGTGCAATGTCCTTCGGCTTGCGGCCAAGCAGCTGGGGGGAGTCCCAAAAAGGCGTTTTGGCCCCATTGCCCACGATAATGAAAGTGGAGGCGTAGAAAAAATCACGGTCCTCCTCGGTGCAAAGGTTGCCCAGGCCGACCCAGAGCTTGGACGGATCTTTCCATTCAAACCAAAGCCATCTGAGCCTCAAAGCACGAGCAAATTTGTCGGTGTTAAGAACACCCAAACCCCCATAGCTGGTGGGGCGGCAGACCATGTCCCAGTTGACTTTACATTTGGCACCGGTGGTCTTGTCAGAGCCGGACCAAAAGAAAAGCTCGCTCAATCTTGTTGAGGTTGTCAAGGGAACCCTGAGGGACAGTGAGTGGTGTGATGGAGTACACAGCCTGAGAGGTGATAATAGAGCGAACAAGGGCCGTGCGCCCAATGGTGGTGATGTTCTGCCCATCCCAGGTGACCAATTTTCCAGTTGCCTTGTCCTGGAGGTATTGGAAGTCAACTTTCTTCAGTCTCCAAACCGAGAGTGGGAGGCCCAAGTATTTGATAGGGAAAAACGCCCTGGTCGCCGGGATGCTGCTGAGAATGCTCACAAGATCAAGGTTGGCGCATCGAATGGGAACGACAGAGCTTTTGTGGAAGTTGGTGCAAAGGCCCGTGACGTCTCCAAAGCCTTTTAAGATGGTTGCAAGGTTGTCAATATCACTCTTAATTGGCGCCATGAACACAGCGGCGTCATCCGCATAGAGGGAGGTTCTGGCCATTGTACCTCGGCCACGGATCTTATGAATGATTCCCTTGCGCGTAGCCAAGTCGAGGATCTTGTGCAACGGGTCAATTGCGAGGACGAAGAGCAGAGGCGAGATGGGGTCTCCTTGGCGAAAACCACGTCCATGCCTGATGGGGGGGCCAGGCAGGCCGTTGAGGAGGAAGCGCGAGGACGAGGACGAAAGCAATGCCGCAATCCAATTTCTGAATTTATCAGGGAACCCCATGCGTTGCATGAGATCCAAGACATACTCCCATCGGACTGAGTCAAAAGCCTTTTTGATGTCCAGCTTGAATAATAGAGCTGGAGTCTTGCACTTGTGCAGCCGTCGAGCGAAGTTGCGAACATACATGAAATTATCATGAATGCTTCTCTTCTTGATAAATGCACTCTGCGCATTGGAAACCAGAGCATCCATGAGCGGCGCTAGGCGAATGGACAGCACCTTGGCGATGATTTTGGCAACGGCGTGGATAAGACTGATAGGCCTATAGTCCGAGATCCCCTCAGCGCCGTCCTTCTTGAGCAATAAGACCACATTGGCAGAGTTTAGCCATTGCAGGTTGTTCCGTGCGCAGGGAGTCAAAGCAGTGGATGACTCGCATGAAGTCCACCTTGATGAGGTCCCAACATTTCTTGAAGAAAATGCCGGTGAAGCCGTCTGGGCCGGGAGCTTTGTCGTTGGGCATTTCTTTGATAGCAGCCCAGACCTCCTCCTCAGTGATGACAACGCCAAGAGCGTGGAGATTGTGATGCTGGATGTCGATCTCATCCCAGTTAAAGTCTACGTTACTATTGGTACCAATCCGCTCCATGACCTCGGAGAAGTGGTCGTGGATGATCTTCTCCTTCTGCCCATGCTCAGTCACCCAACTGTGAGCCTGTTTGATGCGGTGAATATGGTTTTTTCTTCTCCTGGCATTGACACGGCGATGGAAAAATTTTGTGTTCGCATCCCCTTCTTTGAGGTTGGCCACCCTCGCACACTGGCTCTTCCTAGCTCTCTGAAGGACCGCCAGGCTAATGACTCGTCGTTTAAGTCTAGCCCGAAGGTCGGACTCGGCGGGGGAGAGGAGACACGTCTCTTGAGCAATGTCCAACCAAAGGATGACCAACAGAGCCGCATGGAGTTGGACGTTGGCCTTCGAGAACATTTTTCTACTCCATTCCGAAAGGCAGAGGGCGGTTTTTCTGAGCTTATGATGAAGGACTTGATAGGGCTCCGAGTGGGGCATGTGCTCGTTCCAGGCCGTTTGGATCACCTCAGCGAACCCAGGCAAGGAGACCCAAATGTTTTCAAATTTGAAGGAGCGGGGACGTCTGGGTCCTTTGTCATCTGCCAGGAGCAGCGGACAGTGGTCCGACAAGGAGGACGAAAGCGCGTGGAGAACGTGGGTGTTGTATGTGGTGTCCCACTCTGCATTGCAGAAGAAGGAGTCTAGCTTGCACATGGTTGGATTGGATCGCTCGTTACTCCAGGTGAAGCGCCTGTTCTGAAGATGGATTTCCTTAAGCTCACAAGACTGCAGCGTCGCACGGAAGCGGTTGATTCTACTTGTGTTCACGTTTGTCTTATTTTTGTCCCTAGCACGATAAATTTGATTGAAGTCGCCTGAGGCCAACCAAACGACTCCCGGCAGCGGCTTGTGGCTAAGGAGCTCCGCAAAAAAGGCATCCTTGCGCGCCGAGTCGGTGGGACCATACACCGAAGTGATTTTGAATGTAGCTCCAGTATCCCGGATGCGTACCATGGCCGACAGACAATAAGAAGATGTGGCAATGTCAGAGACCTCTAGGAGGCCTTGATCCCAAAGTAGGAGGATACCACCACGGGTCCCCTTAGCCGGCCGCTGTGCGAAGCCACGAAGCCTATTTTCGCCAATGGAAGCCGCAATGAACATGTCGATGGAGCTGAGCTTTGTTTCTTGAAGGCAGACAAGATGACATGAGGTGCCCTCGATTGTTGCCTTAACAGTAGCCCTACGGTCTGGGCAATTTAGTCCTCTTACATTCCAGCTCAGAGTGTTGATAGGTTGCTTATGCATGGGAAACATAGAGTTTCTTAGGGTACAATCTGATAGCAGAATACAACTTGGGGTTGAAGCAACTAAGGCAAGGGACTTCAATTCAACGCAATCTTACTGAACTGGCGCAACGTATAGCCGTACGGTAGGTACAGGCAGATTTTTTTTTTACAATGTACTATGTACTGTCGATAGGAGAGTTGTTTGCGATGTATAGGAGTATTACGGACAGGCAATTAACCTGAACGTTTGAGCAGCGTTCCTTGTTGCATGAGCATAGTTTTACTGTAGCAGATGTGGATGCTGGAGAATCGTGGGGGATTGGCAGAATAGACTAAAGCTTCCAATTCTTGGGATTATGGTGCTGTTATCCTTCCAAACATTCCAATCATAGATGCCTTGGCCTACCCCAGATCTTTGGGGATTTGGTTGAGCTGCGCTTCACTGCTGGACTATATCTATCACTTCTCAACCAAACAGAGGAAACTGTTACAGTACTACTACTCCAGTCCCATAATATAAGGAGGGTAGTTTTCTGTAGCTTGGGATACATGGCACCTGATCTAAGAGCGTTTTCGACACTACACTAGTGTCAAAAACGCTCTTATATTATAAGACAGAGAGTAATATTCAGTGTATCTTCTTTCATGTAATTATTTTTTTTAGCTGCTCTCCTATAATTATCACCAAGAAGAGATTAGAAGGAAATGCTCTGTGTCCTCTCTCGCTTATTGGTGGAACCGTGGAACGCCCAGCCAAACTCTCTCGCTTATTCAGTCTAAGAATGCAACTAAGCAGTGCCTGGTTGTTTTCATCTGGTGGTCGCTGTACAAAGTAAGATCCGACAGGATCTTCAAAGTCGAATTCCAGTCATTGAGTAAGCTGTGCCGAGTCATCGTCGACGTAGCATGCCTTTGGCGAAAACAGGCACAATTCGCGAGCTATGTAGGTGCTGTTTTTACTCGTTGTTTCTTTTTTTTTCTACATCATCAGGGATCATCTCCTCGGTTCCATTTCAAAAGAAACACAACCACGTTCAGATAGCCCTAATACAACTACTAAACCAAAGCACCATCTTAACCAGGGTCAAAAGAACCCCAGGCGGATTTATATACTATGTAGGGCTCTGTAGTCTATGGTGTCACTGGGTTTTCGCCCCATGGCGGACTGCTCGATGACGGGTGTTCGTCGTGGGTTTCCCAGTGGTGCTTTGAACCCGCTTTTTCCCCTTTCTAGGCTTCCTGGTTACTATGTGGGACTGGTTGTATTTCCGTTATGATGAGTAATGGAAAGGGGTTATCGTCCGGTTCCAAAAAAAAAAACCAAGCCGACAAGCTACAAACTAAAGATGAAGAAAGGAAAAAAAGTAAAGTCCTCTAGGAGTCGAGCAAATATTACATCAGCTCGCATCAGTCTCCTCGCTTCACAGGCTCAGAGAGCACAATTCGTATTACTCTAGTTGATCCATAGCTGAAAGTCCTCTAGCTCCAGTTGATCCATACCATGAAGGTGCCTCCATCAGGGTTTTACATTCTCTCATGCATCAGATATTGAATAAACCTGTCCAACATCCCACATTCTTTTTCCTTGTAGATCAATCTCCAGCTTCGACGATTTCTCAAAACCATGTACTTGACCTGCTTCATGCTCCCTCCATCCCGAATTACTTATCGCAGAAATGGATTTATCTAGAACTAGAAATACGTCTAGATGCATCCATTTCTGCGACAAGTAATTCATAATGGAGGGAGTATTAACCAAGAACGTCAGTTAAATACTAAGTCATTTCAAAATAGCCACAATCCTCGCAAGATCGCAGATGAGACTATATTCAACATCTCATATTTTTTTGTTGCATAACCATTTAGATTCTAAAGATATGAAATCCCATATATGCACACACAAAAAAAGCCTGGACCTCAGCCCACACATTTTCTGTGCAATTATGCATTCAAAAAATAATTGGAAGATAGACTCAATTTCCTTGCAATGTTCACATTCTAGAGGTTTAGGAATCCCCCTCTTCTCAAATTATCTCTGGTCATTATCTTATTCTGAGATAGCAACCAAAGTAAAAAAAATCTGCAGTCTTGAGAATTTTTTCAATGACCAAACAACAAGTAAAAAAAGAGGTTTGACTCCTCTAAAACTCACTACAGCATACAAAGATCTGAATAAGCACCATCGGATTCACACTGCCAAATCCAAGGCCACGTGGGTTTCTCGGTGTGATGAAAACAGATTCACTTTACAGTGTGGTCCTTTGACCTCCTCCCTATCACGTTGATCATGAGGCCTACGAACTAGTCCCTCCGTCCCGAATTACTTCTTTTAGATTTGTCTAGATACAGATGTATCTAGATACTTTTTAGTGTTAGATATATTCATACGTAGATAATTTTTTAGTGTTAGATACCGTATGTAGACAAATCTAAGACAAGTAATTTGGGATGGAGGTAATATTTTGGAGGTTAGGGCCTGTGGATCTTCCGGCGGCGGCGACTTCAGCATTTCTTCTTCGGGGCCTTGGTATGGCAGGGACGTGGCCTTGATTACTTACCATCCATGATCGACAGTAACATGCTGGCGACGATGGAGAAAACAGCAGTGGGCAGCGCACCATGGGCCCGTTCGGCAGGAAGGAGACAATCACCCCCCCAAGGAACATCAATGTGTTTTCTTTATTTTTCAGCGTTGTTTATAGCTGCTTGTTTGATCCATAGATGATACGATCTGATGCCCTTATGGAAAAATAAAGTCTAGACGCTGGTCAAAGCGTCGGTACTCATAACAATGAGAATGAAAACAAATTTACAAAACAACTGAGAACTGACAACAATCTCCTCCCAGTTTATTACCCAAGGTTTCACATCACAACAAGATTGGAATCACCAGAAAAAGTTCTGAAACATATATAGACACGTGAAAAGCAGCAGAATCATTTCGACGTATGCAGATCCAGTAGAATCTGTGCTCACTTCAGGGACACAGTTCTAGGGAGGAGAGCGACCCCACAGGCCGCCACAGGCGAGGCCGTCAGGGAAGAACGGCGGCGGGGAGCCGGGCTTCCGCCGTCAGGCGCTGGCAGCACTCGGGGTGGTAGAGGCAGCACTGGGGAATCCCGTCCAAGCCCACAGGCCTGCTCTGCACCCTCGCCGATGCGACCATGATCAGGAGCAGGCAGACCTGCACGAGGACGAAAACCAGGAAGGCACGGAGGTGGCCCGTCGCCATGGTCGATCTCGCGCGGTTGTTGTTTGCTACCACAGGTAACGCGAGAGGTAGAGGGAGCACTGGTATTTCCTACTCCTGGAGAGATGTTTTTCTTTTGCCACACTGGGTCTTCAGAAATCTCTCTATATATAGAGCAATGCACGGGTGCTTGGAGATTACGTTTGTGAATATCATTAAATCGGCGCGTGATTAGGGGGTTTTGGCGCAGTAATCGCCATGCATGCAAAGCGCGTGTGCTAATAGGCAGGTTGCAAACACGGGGTGCTGCATACTGGATACTGGATACAGTCAAGGACACCTCACGATTTATTGTTTTCTTTGAAAATCATTTATTACTTTATGTAGTATGAAAATACTAGTAATAGCATATAGCCATGATAATTGCGGAAAGCAATTGTGTTGGCATTGTGGTGCTGCATGCTGCATATAGCCATGGACAGCTCATGATTCATTGTCTTCTTTGAAAAACATTCATGAATTTTTATGTACACCGCAACGAACCATCACTGGACATTGGCCATAACGAAATCACCATCACAGTTGGACACATGACGTTAAAATATACTAATACGTATCAAAAATTCCAAAACAAAACTTTGCCGCGTTTGAAGTGTGAGAGCCCGGAGTCCGCCCCCGGGGACGGTGCTTTGGGACGTGGCCAATGCCCTGCCTAGACAGTAGACGCGACTTGCGTGATCGAAATTGCTAAATTTGGTTATTTATGAATTTAGATTCCAATTGTGATCCCAAATGAAGCCGCTCAATTGGCTACAAAATAATGAAGACAAGGGTTTCAAAACTTGAATATAAAAATAGCACTACAGGAAAATTCCGTTTTCCCGTGTGTTAGCCTATAAGCCCTGAGTTAATGTTCGGGTACTCGACCTATGTTCCTCTAAGCGAGTGTTGCAAAAAAAAAAAACTCTCGGCTTACAGGGAGCACACGATATCTACTGGAAAAAGCACCCGGCTTACAACACGCGGTCGGCAAAGACATTTGCCACGTGTCTACAACGGAGGTGGCTGAGGGGGGGGGGGGGGCGTCGTGGAGCAGCCTATAAGCCATGTGCCCTAAGATAGCACTCAGCTTACATGGCACGACGATTTCCCGCGACTAGGTTACACCTCCCAGCCGTGAGAAAGTTCTCCGAGGCGAGAGTCAAAGTAGTCCGACAGAGTTTCAACGTCCAGAAAGAAGAAGTGCGAGAAAACCTAGCGTCGCTTCTCAACTTATTAGGAGTCTACTTCTCTTGTGTGTGCGTGCATGCGTGCGTGTGTGGAGGAGGAGGGGGCGCCCCATGAAGGAGTAATCCTTCTGTCCTTAGTGGAAGGAGGGAAGGATCCCCTCCTTGTAGGATTCGGCCTAGGGGCCTGCCAAAGCCCATGCCGCCCCTTGTGGGCCCTGAGGGTCCTACTAGGGTTCGTCATCTCATGACTGTCCTTCACAACTTTCTTTCACAAATTAAATCCTGGATTTTCTAGTTGGCTACGGAACACATACTGAGACACCTAAAAACTTTTCATATATAGACACAGTAAAATGTACGTTAAATATTTTTTCCAATACACGTTGAACAATGTTCATATTGTGTGGAACATTTAGAAAAAATTATGCGAAAATTTTTGCATCGTATTAAATATTATTTTCACTACACGAACCTTTTTACATTGTATAGACATTTTTTAAGTATCCCAGCCATTTTTTGAAATGAATGATCAGTTTTTAAAAATGCCACCTACATTTTTGGAATGGTATAAGACTTCTTCAAAATTATACAAACATTTTCTTACATTGTACAAAATAGTAATGTCTTCAAAATGCATGACCATTTTTTAAATGTCACCAACATCTTTTTGAATGTTATGAAGATTTCTAAATTGAACAAACATATTTTTACGTTGCATAAACATTATTTTAGAATGTCACAGACAATTTTTTTAAACACATGATTATTATTTAAGTGTCACCATTTTTTAAAATGCTATCAACATTTTCAAAGCTGCACGAACATGTTTTCATACTGCATGATTTTTTTGAATGCTATGAAAATTATACAGACCTTATTTTAGAATTTCACAAACATATTTTTGATACCCGTAAATACTTTTGAAATATCACCAGCATTTTTTAAATGCTATCCACATTTTCAGAGATGCGTGAAGATTTGTTTTCTGCATGATTTGTTTACTGTGCTACGTACACGTTTATAAATTCAAGTATACTATTGTTTTGTAATATATTTAATTGGAATAGTTTAAAATATAAAAAAGGAAAAAGAGAACGCCAAACAAAACTACTGAACTAAGGAGGAGGTGGTAAGGACGTCTCGTCGCGGTTGGAACTGCGGGAGCCAGTTGTACGACTATCGAGCTCGCCTTCGTGTACCTTGTCCTCGACAAACACCTCATGTCATCGCCGTGTGCGTGGGAACCGGTGGCACTTGGTTACAGTAGGAGTACGATGGTGGCACCGACAAAGGCGGTGCTCCATTTCCGTTTCAGGCCTGTCACAGGGAATTGTGTGTCGATTAATTATGCAACGTGCTATGCTACCAGTGTTTTTATGTTATTTGTAATTGTCAAATGTGACGACCGGTGGAGTTAAAGATATGTGGTCGTTTGATTCGGATAGATTTTATCAGTTGGTGATGCAAAATTCATGATGTTTTTTAGTTATTGATGATTTCACGGAGATATTAGTTTTGTTCCTGCTTGATGCTTCTCTGTGTTGTGAGCATTATCAAGACTTCAACACAATCTGACTTAACTGGCAGAACTATACCCATCCGGTAGGTACAAATTTCATTATTTGCACTATATCTATGGATAGGAGATTTCTTTGCGATGTAAGAGTACATACAAACAGGAGATTGGCCCGAAACATTTGAGAAACATTCCTTGGTGCACGAGCAGAGTTTCACTCTAGTAGTTGTGAATGTTGGAGAATCTCGAGAGAGTAAAAGAAGATTTCAATCAGGATTACCAGTCATCAACTTGTATTGCTACATGCCTACACTGGCTAGTGATTGTTCTATCATTAACCACTGAAATTGAAGATGGTATACAACTATGCATATAAAAAATTGGCACAAAGTTTAACACAATATTGAAATATATCTCTATATGTTTCTAAATATTATGTGTTCGCTCGATTGAAGAAAATGCATATACTTTGTAGAGATGTGCAATTTAGTGCAAATATCCAATAATATGATCCAAATGTGACCGAGATAGAGTTATAGGTTTCGAACTTGTTATTTTTTACTTCCAATATTTGAACTTAAAAAATGAGCTTCAATATGGAGAAGGACAACATGAGCACATTGCCTTGGCCGGTGGTAGTTTTAGAGCCCATAGACGAAGCTTGTTTAGCGGCTACCAGTCCTTCATAACAAAATGACAACTCTTATGTCCTCTTCTTCATCTTGTCCATCAGTAGAGCAACGATAAATTATTATTTAAGCATTGTGTTGTTGTACTAATCAATGCAATGATCCAAGTAGAAAATGAAGTGATAGTATGATCACTAGATGGGCATTTTGGTTCGACTATTCCATGGTTTTTATGCTCCCTCCTTCAATCATCAAATGTGACGATTGAGTTAAGGACATGTGATCGTTTGGTTCAAATTGATTTAATCAGCCTGCGTTACATGTTTTTTTAGTTTTCATTGATTGCACGGAGATAATTAATCCATTGAGATTAGTTTTATTTTCTTGTCAGATGCTTGTCTATTGCCGAAAGCATGCACATCTCGGTTGCTCAATGTGTGCAGAACGCCTCTTTTGGTGTTGCCATGTAGGAGTATATTCTTATGTTGTTCCATGGTAAACCCCATGCTTCTAATCAGTTACTTTTGAATGTTAAAAACACAAGAAACAGTTCCAAGCATGAGTTTTCATCTTCTTTGTTTTTTGAGCTAAATGAGCTTTATCTGGTGTGCATCAACATTTAAAAGATATATGGGCGGACCGAGTGGGAACTCTTGTTCGGCATGGTACGCGCAAAATGGTTTCCAAATGCTTACATCAATGTCTAGCGATGGTTATTAGGCTTGGTTTCGCTGGCTCATTTGTGATTGGTTCAACGATTGACTATTCATTTGTGGATAGATAGTTTTTGGTTTCTCGGCCAGTTAAGAATAGTATTCAGGTCGGTGAGTTCAAAAATGATTTACTATTAGCTTAGGTCGCGATTTCAAAAATAGTCATGATTTTATTTATGTTGTGAATTTTAAAAATGTATTGACATTGTAAATATTCTAAAATTAAAAACAGAATTTTGTTGAATTATTTGTGAACTTTAAAATGTTTCGCAAATTTAAAAATGATCACAGATTTTTATAGATTGTATTGTGAATTTGGGAAAGTTCATAATGTTTGCCAAAAAATCAATAATTAAAGCGCTCACTGATTTAGAAAATGTTCACTATTTTAGAAGTCATCCTGAATTTCAAAGAATCAAAAAGTTGTCTTACGAAATTTTATAAGTGTCTAAAAATTTCAAAATGATATTGGATTTTGAAAAAACAAATTGTTTTTGCAAGAAAATGTTTGCGAATTGAACAAATGTTTTGGAATTTTTAAAAATATTCTTGAATTTAAAAATGTAAAGAAGAAATAATAATAGCAAAATAATAATATGAAGTGAAAAAATAGGAAAAGAAAGGAACTAGTTAAACAGATAAACACTGAAAGGAAAAAAAAACTAGAGGAAGAAACTTTCATAAGTTTGATGAAAAATAGAAAAGGTTGTTATGGGCCGGCCGAGTTAGACAGTTGTTATGGGAATCTTTCAAATGTTTGCCTCACATTGGACTCGAAACAATGATGCCCATAAACCCAACAGTTACCTGACTTGTCAAAGGCCCACAAATCCATGAAGATCCATAAGATACTGTTAAAATGGTCGCTCCATGCCCTCTATCTTGGTTTAGGCAGTGTTGTCCTCCACGTGTAGAGCTAGTGGCGGAGTTATGACTTCTGAGGATATATGTTTCGATATGGTGCGAGCCTTTGTTTAGGTGGTCCTTCCAATCCATCATTTTGGGTCTTCTCAATTGTTTGAAGTAGGAATACAATGAATGTGCATGAACAGGGCAGACGACATTGAATGTTCATAACTAAATTAAGGCATGTATGAAGAACGAGAGGATTAATATGGAAGGATGCCACGGGATTGATTCTTCGTACTTACTATAATAGAAAGTTAAAAACGCGCTCCTATCGGTCACCCACGGAAAATCCCAACACGCTGAGTTGTATCCTCCCGTGTGAGATCTGTTCTAGTGAATTTAACAACCAGTACATCAAAGAATTATGAAAGAAGCGAAAACAAATTAAAACTCGTACATTCTCGATCGGGCCAGATTTGCATGGTGATTGGTGATGATATAGTGACAATGTAGTAAGAGGTTCCACGATGAGTGGTAGCAGGTTAACCGAGATGGGAGGGGAGCAGAAGGAACAGAAGGAGGCCAGCGAGATTTCGGCGGCCACCACTGATGGGCCTTCGTGTGCCGTGTTCTCGACAGCTACCTCATGGTATCGCCGTGCGCGCTGGAACCAACAACACTTGGTAGGAGCAGGAGTAGGACAAAGGCACCAGCGAAGACGAAAAACGGGTCTAGGCAGAGGGCGGCAGTGAGGAGGGCAGGCAAGGCGATGCTCCACTCCATCTTCAGGCCTGTCACATGCAGTAGAAGCCATAAGAGGGAATAATGTATGTGGATGAATTGTGCACCGTGTTTTTCATGTTATCTGCAGCTGTCGAATGTGACGGTAGAGCGAGTTGTAATTCTGGGTGGCAAATTTTAGCATGGTCCCTTTTATAATACTACTAGATGTGAGCCATCAATCTCTACTCCTAATGGACGAATTGGTTGAATAGTCCCCTCCCCCACTTTCAACCGGTTTTTTTTCAACCGGTTTTTCTTCGTCCCACCTCCCACCACCCCCCTCCCACCGGTTTTTCTCTTTCTCGTCTGGCCGACAATACCCAACGTATTTATGGTAATCAATCACAATTAATCCACGTATGGTAAGGCTATAAACTTAGAAATCTCAAATCTCTACTCCTAATGGACGAATTGGTTGAATAGTCCCCCCCACTTTCAACCGGTTTTTTTTCAACCGGTTTTTCTTCGTCCCACCTCCCACCACCCCCCTCCCACCGGTTTTTCTCTTTCTCGTCTGGCCGATAATACCCAACGTATTTATGGTAATCAATCACAATTAATCCACGTATGGTAAGGCTATAAACTTAGAAATCTCAAATATGATAATTATAGTAATAAATCAATCCATGTATGGTAAGGCTATAACTAAGGAAATTTCGAATATGGTAATTATCACCAGAATCAAAGCTTTCCAAAAAAGTTCTTCTTGCCATACCCTTCAATCGCGCCCTGCTCCATTCCGATCTCCTTCCCTCAATCGCTCCAGCTGATTTACTCTTTCCAAACCTAATCCCTGCCTGATCTAGATAAAGAGGCTCTCTCCTGCCCGTCTCATCCCTCCCTTGTGCCAACCATGGAAGAGAGGAGGGAGAGCACAGAGGAGCGCGCCGGCGATGTGCCGATGCTCGCTGGTTGAGGCACGGTCGGCGTGTGAGTCAAGAGGATCCCTGCATCTGTGGTGGTAGGAGATCCAAGGAAGAGTAGTCGAACATGAAAGCGATGGGAGGGACAACACCCTGCTGCCGGGCTCGTCCGCCTCTTCGTGGCCGACGACCGCGTTGGATGTGGCCGAGGGCGGCGATGATGGAGGGAGCCGCTGGCGCTGGCCAGGCTCCCGACCGAGTCGCTGCTCCTCAGTGCCAGCCCTTTCCGTCGCACCGGATCGCTCGTCATCTTGGGGACCCCGAAGGGATGCCGCCGGTGTGGGAGGCGCCCACGACAGTGCGGGCTGGGGACCGAGCGGCGGGGGACGTTACGGGTTCCGTTCTAGGGCTAGGTCGGGAAGTCTATCGTGTTTCTGTCGGAAAATCTTGTGACCAATGGGTTTACTAAATTAATTTTGGGTCTATATTAAGGGGCACCGTCTATTCTTGTCATTCGAATTTGCATTCTTGCATCAGAAGTTCAAGAGAACTGTCATGAATAGCACAATGCCTTTCAGTTTGTAGACTGATAACTGTAATAATATAACTAGAGAGCATTTCCTATCAGATAAATAAACTGAACATCACATCTTTTGATTTCTGTTTGGCCTCCTGGAAACGTAGACTAATTTAACACGTCATCTTTCGGTTTATGGTAATCAATCACAATTAATCCACGTATGGTAAGGCTATAAACTTAGAAATCTCAAATATGATAATTATAGTAATAAATCAATCCATGTATGGTAAGGCTATAACTAAGGAAATTTCGAATATGGTAATTATCACCAGAATCAAAGCTTTCCAAAAAAGTTCTTCTTGCCATACCCTTCAATCGCGCCCTGCTCCATTTCGATCTCCTTCCCTCAATCGCTCCAGCTGATTTACTCTTTCCAAACCTAACCCCTGCCTGATCTAGATAAAGAGGCTCTCTCCTGCCCGTCTCATCCCTCCCTTGTGCCAACCATGGAAGAGAGGAGGGAGAGCACAAGGAGCGCGCCGGCGATGCGCCGATGCTCGCTGGTTGAGGCACGGTCGGCGTGTGAGTCAAGAGGATCCCTGCATCTGTGGTGGTAGGCGATCCAAGGAAGAGTAGTCGAACATGAAAGCGATGGGAGGGACAACACCCTGTTGCCGGGCTCGTCCGCCTCTTCGTGGCCGACGACCGCGTTGGATGTGGCCGAGGGCGGCGATGATGGAGGGAGCCGCTGGCGCTGGCCAGGCTCCCGACCGAGTCGCTGCTCCTCAGTGCCAGCCCTTTCCGCCGTGCCGGATCGCTCGTCATCTTGGGGACCCCGAAGGGATGCTGCCGGTGTGGGAGGCGCCCACGACAGTGCGGGCTGGGGACCGAGCGGCGGGGGACGTTACGGGTTCCGTTCTAGGGCTAGGTCGGGAAGTCTATCGTGTTTCTGTCGTAAAATCTTGTGATCAATGGGTTTACTAAATTAATTTTGGGTCTATATTAAGGGGCACCGTCTATTCTTGTCATTCGAATTTGCATTCTTGCATCAGAAGTTCAAGAGAACTGTCATGAATAGCACAATGCCTTTCAGTTTGTAGACTGATAACTGTAATAATATAACTAGAGAGCATTTCCTATCAGATAAATAAACTGAACATCACATCTTTTGATTTCTGTTTGGCCTCCTGGGAACGTAGACTAATTTAACACGTCATTTTTCGGTTTATTGTTCAAAATTGTTTCACTTCACATGATCGTGAACATACATGATGTGTATGTATTTTTTAATTTTGTGTCTGGTGACCTCAATTTTTATGCCTTCTACAGGTGAGTTGCTAACAAAATTCTAAATGTACATGCTCCAGGTAAATTTCTGGACATATATATTATATCTATATGTCCTTTCTACGAGGACATAAAATGCATCCCTATTTTCTATCTACCATTTTGTAACCCTTTGCAGAATGGTCTGGGGAGGTTTGCAACATTGTCTACTCATCTGATCGGAAATCTGTATATGTTGTCGATCGTGTGACTCTATGGAACTAATGGGGAGGTACCCTTCTTTGCCTGGGAGTTATATTTGGTTTAGTTCGCTGAATCTGGTTTGGGTTTGCACTAATCTTGCGTACTAAGTTTTTAGTGTATAATCTATTTGTAGGTCCCACTATTTGATTAGTGGACGCAACTGATGGGGGCATGGAGATGATGGCAAGGCATCACGCTGTGGTGGTGGCGAGGGGGCCATCGATGAAGGCGGCGATGACAGGAGCTGCCTACAAAAGCGGTGCATGGATGGGGGAGGTGAAGTGGCGAGGGCTGGGAAGGTGGAGAACGACAATCGGGGGAGATGGAGTGGTGGCAAGATTGGACGAGCTCACCTCCGGAGTGTGTGGGCAAGATTTCCTTTTCGGGTCGGCCGGCTTTTTTTTAAAGCATGTGCATGCATGAGTTGGGGCTTATTTCTAGCGGTGAACATGCATGGGTAAAACCGTTTTCTTTTGCGAAAGGGGAGGGGAGACAAAAAACGGAGGTGGGAGGGGGAGCCGTACATGGTGGGAGGGGTGGAAACCCTGAAAGCTGGGCCTGGGATGATCAGGCTGTCATGAACTGAAGTTATTTGTTTGTAGTGTCACAAGTGTGTATTGTATAATTGTTTATATATTTGTCGTATATTTTATTGAATTTAGGTGTGTGTGCAAGGTTTTCATACCTTGAAATTATGAATATTGTGAAGTGCGAACCTCTCTCTTCTAGAAAATCATGGAACTGGCTGACACACCATTAAATAATTTGATGCCACATGCTTATTTTAAATGGCTAGAAAGCACAAGTGAAAGCTTCTTTTGATTTGGTTCCTTCATTGCATGGTTTGATCACAATTTCTCAACAATTGAGAGATAGAATGATAATCAAATTATTCAAATTCTTACTCTACAAACTAAAAGAGAATAGAACCAAACAATGGTATATTTGTGTCCATGAAGATAGCTATCCAGTTCTAGCGCATGGGTTGACATGGGTTGCAGACTGCATTTGGCATCATCTTTACCTAGGTTTTCTTTGACCCCATCCTATAACCGACCTCCTTTCGATTAACTCATCCTATCGCCCAAGTCAACACCGACCTATGAATCCTACATATATTTATAACTCCATGGCAACCTCCATATATTTTTAGAACTCCGTGGCAATGCACGGGCATTTAGCTATGAGTCACGAGTGTATTGTTGTTGCATTTCACAAAACCATCGTATATATGAAGGTTTGGTTCAATTATTTTCCTACATATAATATTTTGTTGTTGAATTTCAATTCATGAGTCCCAAGTTAAATTTGGCACGCTGCTGATCTCTATATATCATCAACTACTTGAATCTTGTGTGTAACTATGAATTCAATCTTTTTATCAAAAGATATATATTCAGTGTTTGGGATTAATATCAATTGCATATAATGCTTGGTAGTAGTAATATCAAATTTGTCCATCAAATAAATCTTAAATCCTGTGTTTTTTTGCCTATCAGTTTGATAAAGTCAGAAACGTGTATGTGGTTGAACGGTATATAATAGCCAGTTGCATGGAAGATATGTATGTAATTGCTAAATGTTTAATGTATATCATATAATGTGGGTAGCTCTATCAAGAATCGCACATCAGAGTTACCAGTGCATTCTTATTTGAGAAATAGCATGCGAAGTACTCGGACATCCATGATGGTGCAAGTGTCGCTTTTTTCGGGAAACTTACTAAGGACATAGAGTTCCAGCTGTTTATAAGGAATGTATTTGGCCCTTCTTAGAAGGGAAACTAGCTTGCAAACTTTATGGTCCAACTATCATTGAAATACCAACTGATATGTTACGAAATCTTCAACTTATATTCTTTAGGAACTTCATTTAAGTTGTACTGACCTCATGAGATTCCAATCTATGTTTCATAGTTTATACTCCTCACTATCATAAATTCATAGACTCAAAAGTTTGTTGTATATGTTTATTACTCGAGCATTGCAATACACTGCACTCGGATGATTTTGTCCACAGAAAATTTGAAGCTCCATGATTCGGCAAGAGGATTTGTGCAAGAAATCATGTACATCTTAAAGTTTTGCATCTCAAATTTGGTACCTGTGTTGAACAGGAGGAAGCCTAGAATTCGCTTCACAGACGGAACTCGTCAATATAGAAGAGTAACACCTAGATAGAATCAAATCTGGTCAGAGAAGCCAATTGTGCCTTCTTCCCGAGTGCCAAATGTAGATGACTAATGCTGATGACACCACTCGCTTCCTTGTTTTTAAATATCACATGTGCAACACAATGATGCAAAGCGAATTTCATGGAGGGGGGATAAGACGTATTTGTGTGGTTGAAGGAGCACATGTAAGTACATATTTTGGTGAGGGTGGAAATTGAAATGCATGCTTGGAGAAACATAGTCATAAGCATGTGATGTACAAACTCCATATAATGATATTATGATATGTGTTTTCATAGATAATTTTATTTTTCAGGGCAACGCACGGTCATTCAACTAGATTTAGCTTCCTTGGATTAGGAATAGATCTAGAAGAAGGTGACGTGGTAGGGTTTTTTTGTACCGTCCGAGACAACGAAACAATGACATGGAAGCTACATGCAAAATTAAGGGGCAATAGATTGAGAGGGTGAATGATGTATGAACAGAGAAGGTGATGAACGGCAAGTTTAATGGGAAAGGGCGGCTAGAGGGGTGTGTCATGTTTGTAAGAATAAAGAGAAGAATATGCTTGCATTTGTGTTGTGGTTGAACATTGCGTGCAATATGCTCGTTTCTGGGGAGGAAAATGAGCATTGTTTACACAATTTCATGTGTTGGCCCGTGGCAACGCACGCGCATTCTACTAGTTTAAAATAATGGTCCGATTAACTCTTGCCTCCTCACACCTCTCATATGGAAAGAGGGCGTAAGAGGGAGAAAATTACTCTGTGTCTGTTCGTTTGATTCGGATTGATTTTATAAGTTTGCGCTGCATATTTCATGATTTTGTTACCTTTTGACTGATTGCACGGAGAGAATTATTCGGCAGAGATTAGTTTCTTATTTTCTTTGCCGGATGGTTGTGTACCGTCAAAAGCATCTTCAAGGCTGCAGCACAATCTGACCGGACTAGCATATGACTAGCTGCGACCGTACGGCGGGTACGAATAGGACGCACGCACGCACGGACGGGGGATTGACCCGAATCTTTCGAGCAGCGTTTCCTTGCGCCACTCATTCATCCAGACTTCCAGAGCAGAGCGTTTCACTCTAGTCCCTACTACCTGTGATTACTGAAGAAGAATCGCCATGGAGCGAGCGAGTAAATGAAGCTTTGGATCGGCCAACTAGGATTACGGAGCTGTGTTATCCGTCGAGACATTCCAATCATGGATGGATGGGCTGGCCCAGATCTTGGGGGATTGGTTGAGAAGTGAGGGATATGCCCCGGCCGTGGAGCCCAGCTCAACAGACTACTGTTTGCGGCACATGCCTGCAGCGACCCTCAATTCTCCATCGCGCGGCTGGACCACAACAAACCTGCAATGTTCCTTTCAGAAAATCAATATGAACGACCCTCACAAGATTTGGGGGAATGCCAATATACCATACCATGGCCTTCTTCCTCCTCCAGCATCCTCCGCTGTTACTGTGGAGCAAGAAACAGAGGAGGACCAACAATGGTGCTGGCTCAAGAACGGACACTGAAATGAACGCTTATGTAAGACTGTAGAGGTGCTATGGATTCGGGGATCAGCTTTACAACTTGTCGATGCGATGTGATGCGGAAACTCACGCCACGCCACGACAGATGCAGGATGCAGTTGCTAGTAATTAGGAGTATGTATCGTCTCTAGGAGACGCCCGATTTTCCTGGGCATTTTATTGCTCATATAGTGACAGGTTAACTGTGATCCTCCCTCCCAACACATGGAGAATCAATCCATCCTACGAGCTCGGCTCCGACAGACAGACACCGCAACCATGTCCACTCCACGCCATGAATGGGATGGGATGGATGGATGGATGGACCTTGCTGCTGGTTGGCTTTGCGTCTGTCCGCGCCTCGGATCGGTCTAGTCCTACTGGCCGGTGGCGGCTAGAAGTTGAGCATCTCCCAGATCAGCTCCGGGTCGAAGGACGGCATCCGCTGCAGCGAGCACTCGAAGTCCGCCGAAGACAGCACCCCCTCCGGCGACCCGTACGACGACGTCGTCGTCGTCTCGGACGTCGTGGCGCTCTCGGAGACGACGGGGCGCGGGGCCGTCGGCGGCGCCGGGGCGGCCTCGGCGGACGCGGCGCGCTGGGTATTGCTGTTCTGCTGCTGCTTGGCCTCCTCGCGCAGCCGCCTGGCGCGCGCGCGCTTGCGGGCCATGCGGACGCGGATGGCCTGGATCTTGGCGTCGACGGCGTCGCGGAGCTGGCGGAGGGCGTTCGGGAAGCGCGCGTCGTCGGCGCCGTCCATGACGCCGGGGAAGTTGAGGCGCGCGTACTCGCCGCGGAGCCGGTAGGCGGCGCGGTCGTAGGCGTGCGCGGCGGTCTCGGGCGAGTCGTAGGTGCCGAGCCAGACGCGCACCCGGTTCTGCGGCAGCCGGATCTCCGCCACCCACTTGCCCCACTGCCGCTGCCGCACGCCGCGGTACATCTTCCTCCCCGCCGCCGCCGCCGCCGCGTCCTGCGACGCCGCGCCTGGAAAGGGAAGCGCGTAACCCGACGAGGAGCTGGCTGCCGCCGCAAGATGGTGGTGCGGCTGCGTGGCGGCGAAGCTGCGGAGGAGCTCGCTCTGGCGGTAGTAGACGCTGGAGCCGAGTGGCGGGATGGTGACCGGAGGAGGGAGGTGGGAGAAGACGGTGTCGAGCGCGGTGGCGCCGCCGGGGGAGAGCAGGAGGGAGGACAGCGCGGAGCGCACCTCCCCCGTGAAGCTGGACGGGGACAGCGTGCGGAGGCTGGCGTCCATGGATGATGGCCGCGGCCGGAGCGTGGCGTGAGTTGGTTCGGGCGTTCACGGGCGGGGCGGGAATGGCATCCTTGGCCGGAGTAAAAGGCGAGTCTTGTTGGTGATCGATTAGCTGTGGAGTGTGAGATGTCTGTTTGTCTTAGCCAGGTGCGCGTCGTGTGGCTTTATATAACCGAGCGCCGTGGTCACCATGACGCCCCCGGGAATTGGGAATGGAATGGATTTTTTACGTATGAACCGAGCCCGACGCCGTTCAGACTGCTAGCCGGGTGTGTGATGTGTCATTACCTGCGATGCACCGAGTTAATGTGACGCCACTTGGTCAACTTCTCGGCATGTTTACACCCGTAATCGCTCATGTGATCAACCGCCCAAAGAAGAGCAGATAGACACACAGAGAGATCACCATGTTTGACGGGTTCATGTTCACTCCCATGTCAAACACATCAAAGAATTGCATCATTCTGCACTTCTTAAGTCATTGGAGATGAGAAAAAATAATATCATGCCCTTTATTTCGGCCCGAGGTACAGCCTTTTGCTTCGCCTCTAGCGCAAGGGGCACCTAAGACAAAGAGTTCGTTCCCTCTAGGCTTTCGTCGATAAGCCTATGGATTTGCCTCCCTTTTGTATGCCGCTCCAGCGGCCAGTGCCAGGAGGAGAATCCCCAAGACTCGACTTCGACTAATAGTTTGTGTTATGGCTTTTTAGTTCTCTCAAGGAGAGTGCTTGGGTCAATGGCGGCGTTTTATCTTTGAGCTGGTCTTCTGGACTCAAGATCTTTCTAGAGTCGGTTCATGGAGATGGACTCGACAAAGATTCAATGTTGATTCCCGCCATCTGCCATGTTGTTAGGGTTTCTTGTCGTGCATGCGCAATGGCGAGATTTGGTGTTGGGCGTTCTGAATCGATTTTAAGGATTCAACATCGATGACTATGGCTCCAATGCGTCGGTCCTTCGGGGCACATGCACAACGACTTGTCGACTATCATTGACAAGGTCATGATGATTCCGATACGGGAACTGTAACATCGACGCGATGGAGGCTTGTTAGGCAATAGTGGTTGTTCGGTGGTTCACATAAATCGATGTTATTTTTATTATGTTTGGAATGCTTTTATACTCTTGATGAACTTTTACAATAGGTCCGGATCTTTTCCTAGGAACAAAATTTGGTATCCTTCCATGCGGACAACAAGAACAATATGTTACTCCCACCAGTCCTTTTTTACTTCGCATATAAATATTTGTGTCAAGTCAAATTTTACAAAGTTTGACCAAATCTAATGATGTTGATTTGGTACTGTGAATGTTGATATTTTTTTCTATAGGTTTGGTTAAATTAGAGATACTTTGACTTCAGACAAAACTTGTATACAGACTAGAAAGAAAGAAAAGAGTATCTTTCTTTATTTTTTTGAAAAAAACAACATGATATCTAATAAAACGGTGCAAATTCTCCAAGAAAACAGTTAAAATTCAGTGACCTGGTGTGCACAATACCAACAACGAAAAATTAACAAGGGTGCTTTGTACTTCTGCTGATTTTTTTAACAATATATACGGATCTTATCTTTTTGGAAAAAAATAAAACAAAACAGTTAAAATTCTCACAAGAAGAGCTGATAAAATTCAGTCACCTGGTTTGCGCAATACAGTATATCAACAACAAAAGATCAGTCGCAGGGCGTTGAAATCTGAGTAGTACGACAGTAGCAAGCGCAGGACGTGGCAGTCTGGGGAATCTGGCGGGTGGGTGGAGGGCGGGGGACACGTGGGCCGAGGGGGCCACGCGGGTACGGAGGGGCTGATTGTCAAAGCTGGGAGAAGAGAAGGTCGGAACGGGACGCGATTACGCTCATCGGTCATCACAGCCGTGAAGGAGGCGCCAAAAGCTAACTTTTGGCATTTACGGGGATTGGTTGCGGCGACAGCGGCGTCTCTCCCGCGCCAAAGCCACGTCGCACCGCCGTCCTGTGGCCTGCCCGTCGGCATCGCCTCGCCGTCCGTCCGCTCCACCGGTTGGACGCGGTCCACGGCGATCCGGCTGGCACCGTCGGCGGCCCCGCGTATCCCGCGCCGGAAGGATCGATCGACGATTTCTTCTTCCTTCCCAGCGGGGGAGAGGGAGAGGGAGAGAGAGAGAGGGGACGGGCGCATGTGCGGCGACGTTAACCCGCGCGGCCCAGCGACGGGAAGGGGAGGCTTGCACGGTTTGTTTGGGTGCCGCGGTACAGGGCTTTGCTCCGTTTTGGGTGGCGCCATGTGTCTGGTCCCATGCCCGTTCCTTTCCTCTGGCACCGATCATCTTCACCTCCCTGAGAAAGTCTCTGCTAGTCTGCTCTGTGGAGACGCATTGTAGCCAGTTTGGCTCGTTGGCGAGCCAAGGGGTGCGGTGCTGAGCACAGTTCAAACTTCCACCAAAAATTTACTACAGTACTACGTACTGCATGATTTCGTGGATACCCTAGCAATTTTGCAGTCTCAACGAAACCGGCCTTAAATTGCCTCCACTCCGTTACCAAGCCCAAACAGTGTCATCGTTGCCGCATCCGCGCGCAGAGGCGACGACCCTCCCTCGCCGCAAAGATGCACATCTTCGTGATGATCCTGACGGGCAAGACCATCACTTCATAGGTGGAGTCCTCGAACGCCATCGACAACATGAAGACCAGGAACCAGTACAAGGAGGGCGTCCCCTCAGACCAATAGTGCCTCGCCTTCTTCACAACCATCTCGAGGACGACTACACCCTCGCTGATACAACATCGATACAACATCCAAAAAGGAGTGCACCCTCCTCTACGATGGTTCTAAGTGCATCTACAACCGAGCTCCTCAAGCCGGTCATATACATGCCAGCTCACCGGCACCACTCATATTCAGTCTAAATCTGAGACGGATATGGGAAGGCCTAGACGTGCCGGACACGTCGGATCTGGCCCATGTTGGCCCACCCTACCTCATTCAACCCCATCGGAAACCCAGACCAAACCCTAATCACTTCACTCCATTATACTTCACCCCCAAACTCTGTGTCGGCAATCTCTGCTATATCAGGCAGCGATCCGACTCAAGATCTCCCCATCCATCAAAGGGGGCATCATCCCATACGGCAAGGATGTGATGGCTGTACGCATGGCCCTCCGCTTCTCCTGGGAGGAGTGCACCTGATAGAGGTCGGAGTCGATCCAGCGGGAATCCCTTGCGTCGACACAACTGTCACTCGGATCCGTCGGGCTGGAGGCGCATATCCTCTGCTTCTCCGGGAGCAATGAGGTTCTTCTGTCGCTCCATCTCCGTTGCGAAGGCGTATGAGTGTTATAGGGACCATGTGCCCATCGTGCAAAGCACATGGCGCGAGAGGCCGAGGCCCGTTTCATTGCCGACGTGGCAAAGGAAGAGGGTGTCGCATGCTGCCTTGGATGAGGAAACCGTCTGTGTCCGCATTCTTCAGAAGCAGGAAAGAAGGAGCATGAGCGCCCACCGTCCGAGAGCAAAACGGGACGGTTTGTGCCATTGTCGGACTGCCCACCCCAATGAGGAAAAGGAGGACAGTGATGGGTCGGACAGCTCCGGCGATGAGCGGATCTTGCTTGTTTCATTTTGCATCTTCGAGCGCTACTTCTATGACAAAGACGCCAAGCAAAGGGTAACTGTAGATGATCTTTGTCCATAACTTAGTATGTATGTAGAATATGCTAGTTTTGGGTAGTCTGATGGCATGTATTGATTAAATAGCCAGACGCTGTGTGTGGAGTTACATAGAGGTGGTTTGCGATGGATGTGGTTGTATGGATTTGTTAATTTGCTAACTGAGGTACCCGGTTGTGGAAGCAAAAATTTGAGGGGTGGCCAGTCATTGTCCTAGGACGCGCCTGGACACTTCATCGACATTTAGGGAGCCGGATTCGCTAAGTCCAGCTTTAGATGCTCTAAGAAGTGTGGCCTACATAGACAACAAAGCCTAAATTAGTTTTCCAATTAAAATAAAGTGAATTCTAACAAATAATTCCAAAATATTTTTTCATAATACGGAATTTTAGGATATTTTAGCTAGTCTGATTTATTCAGTGTTAGATTTTTTTAAATGCTGGTTAGATCACCTAGGCTTTCGTTCTTTTCTAAATTATAGATCATTGAGGTTGGTCAACGTGAGATATGTGAGAATTTCAAGCTACTCATGGGTTCAAGAAACATGTATATTTTTGCATGGAATAATTTTAAATACGCTAGCACATCTCAACAAAAAGAACACACAACTGGGGTTAATTTCGGCCTAAGTATAGTGTTGGTCCTATATTACTCTACTGTTGCGGACATGTCAATTCTTTTATTACATTTTGTCAGACTATTAGTGTTTGGTTCTATGCATTTTAGTTATATGCAGAGGCTAGATATTACTTATCATGTTTGTATCCGCTTGATAAAATCCCACTTTATCAAAAAAGTTAACTTTCGGCCTATATATACCTAAGAGGTACGATTCTAGGGCGAAACTGCTGCCCCGACAAAATGAAAAATAAAGTCATCAGAAATATTCTGACATAGATAAACCCTTGCAATTATCAACCTTATCAACACATTTCTTTAACAGCTTGAAATTTCCCGGTAAAACTCCGACGTCCTTTTAAAGGTTTGCTCTCTGGCTTCATTGATGAAACCTGTTGAGTTGTACACCAAGACGTGGAGAAGCTAGCATGACATGATCAATCTCCACATCACCGTTGCCCGTTGGGTCAAGGCATTTTCGTTCCGGTGTAGTGTCATGTGCATAAAGTATGTGGAGTGAGTGTGTACGCGTCTACCTGGCACTCGGTATTTCCAACAAGAACAAAAGGTGATTGTAGGCATGTGCTTAGTAGTCGTGTGTGTAGAGAAACGGCCAACGCGTTCATAGCTGGATATTATTCGGCTAAGTTGCTTCTTAGCTGAAATCAGTGGTCTAGATCGGAGTTGACACTTGATCCGATGGTCCCATGGAAAGGTTGGTGCGGGAAGCAACTGCAAAAGTACTCGTTTGTCGTCTAGAGACTAGCTCGTTCACACTCAGCCTGCTCTCTTTTCATGCTCGGAAACAAATTTGCGTTCCCTTAAAAAGAAAGAAAACAAATTCGCGTTCTACTCCCTCCGTCCGAAAAAGCTTGTCTCAATCTTGAGCCTCAAATGGATGTATCTAGCCCTATCTAGCATTAATATGATGCTAGATACATCTATTTAAGGGACAAGCTTTTTCGGACGAAGGGAGTATATCTCAAAAGGAAATAAATAGCAAAAAGAAAACAAATTTGTGTTCCACCCAGGAAAAGAACGAATTTGTGTTCCAAAATAAAAGGAAAAGAAACAAGATTATCTCAAGCAACAGTGTGCAAAAGTGCCACGTAGCCACACACACTTGACAAGATATTCTCCCACGCAAATTTTTCGAAACGAAATTAATGTGGCCAAACCATGCTCGTCCACGCGATCGAGTTTGTTTATGCTTGCACTGTTTGCCGAAATTAAATCGTCCAGAAAAATGACATTGCATAAATTCAAATAATAATTGGTGGAAAAAATGGGCATGATTGCCAATTATCCATCAGGATTGCGAAATGCATGGCAGTTCATGCCAGCTCAGCTCGGCTGGATGCTCGCCCAGGTCAATGGGGTGGCCATGCATTCACCGCCGGGACCAATGGCTTTTGGTTTGTGTGTGTGTGCGACCCCCAGCGGGCCATGGCCACAGAACACATGAGCTGACATATCTGTACGCTGCAGCAGTCCTCCGCCCGACCAGCAACCTACCTCCCGTGTCATGTTGCGATCTGCCAAGTGCCCGTGCATGGTCCATTCATAACTAAGGCCTCTTTTGGTTCATAGGATAGGATTATTATAGGAATAGGAATTTTGTAGAAAATAAGATGACAAATATCTCCAATCATATGAGTAGGAAAAGGAAACGAGATGTCATTTGATTGACATCAAAGAAATTTTTCATTGAGTCTAGGCTCATTTTTAATTTTCTATGAAATGTGGAGGATAGGAATCAATCCTATGTAGAATAGGAATCCATTCCTATGAACCAAAGGGCTTAAAGGAAAAAATCCTATAAGAATCCTATCCTCTAAAATTCCTATGAAATTCCTCCAAACCAAAGGAGGCCTGACCATCTAGAGAGCATGCATGCGTGGCTCATGCTGCCTCTCCTCCATGACTCATGATCGGTTGTTTCGAGAATGAGCATCTAGAGAAGATGCATGATTGGTCCTCTGATTCGGCGATCCATCGCCCATCCCGCCAGTTTGTTCACATGGTTCTATGACTATACGTTGTGTGAAATGCTGATCGTCCATGATGCTCGTCCTCCCGATCGATCAGAGTGAATAAAGCATTGAAACCCAAAAGGCAACCTTGCTACAGCAACCGCGCGTGAACTTCACGGGGACGCGGTAGTCAACCGGCGAAGGCGATCGATCACGGAGCATGGTGGAACTTCGTTCGTGTGATGCAGCGACCTATAGCTTGGTGCTTGGACACTTGGCACCGATCGAGCAGCGATCTCACACACACACACACCTACGCCGCGGGACGTCGCCGTCGCGCCCGTGCGTACTTGTCGCTGCGGGCGATCGCCCCATCTCGCGCGCCGCGAATGGCGAAGCAGTCGTCGCCCCGGGTCGCCGTCGGGCCAGCAACAGCGCCGGACAGGGCCAAAAGAAGGCTTTTTGCCCCGACACCGAGTCACCAGCGCAAACGCGCCTTGACATGGGCTCCTCTTGGACCGCATTTACGCCCGGCATTTACCACCGGCGAGAGAGACGAGACGAGACGAGACGGCGAGGCTGCGATGGAACCGCCGGCGACGCAGGTCGCAGGTGTCACGCCCGCGGGCAAGAGGCCGGCTGCCGCCGCTCCATGGCTCGATCAACGTCTGCCTCGGCATGCCGTTCCTCGGCATGCCGCTGCTCCGCCGCTCCTCGGCATGCCGTTCCTGGTCAAAACCGGAGAAGTTTATCATTGGAGCTGATGGATAGCAATTGGGGTGTGCCACGTCGCCGGGCTGCTCGATGGATCTATTGTCTCGTCCATGGACTCCGGCCGTAATTGGCTGTTTGTTGAGAGAGGGGCGACAATTAAGCCTGTCCGTGATGTGCACGCTGCCGGGACATGCAGACTCAGCGTACCTGGCGTTGCGGTGGGGAAGAGGAGCAAGCTAACCACAACAGGGCCCAACATTGAGCTGTGTATTGGTCTGGCTGCTGTTTGCTGGACAAGCACCTCGAACTGTCGAAACAGAGCTACCTTTGAGTTCAAGCTACATAAGGGCATCTTCACCGCCGATCCACAACCGTTCAGACCACGAAAGCCATCCAACGTGATCATGTATCGGTCCGTTAAACGGTCCGGACGCGATTTTTCTCGTAAACCACGGACAAATGTAGGGAAGGTTTAATGGAGCCCGGACACGCGAAATCGTCGCTCTCCGCCCCTGGTCCACCCAAAAGGAAGGCCAAGCTTGCGCTTTTATAGCATCCCACGTTGTTTTCATATCATACCAAAATCGCCCACTCTCTTCTTCCACTTCCCGCCGCTCTCCTCCCAATTCCCGCTCTTTTCTCCAACCCTCTCCTTCCCTCCGCCGCCGACGCATGAAACTATCGGAGAACCTATCAAAGCTGGAGCTGGCGGAAGTGCCGAAGGATCCGAGCATCACGCTCGCACGGAAGATCAGCACGGACCGGAAGATCAGCTCGAAGGCCGCAAAGAAGGAGAAGCTGAAGAAGCGACTGGCCGCCGGTGGGCCTGGTGGTGGCGATGGGCATGGAGGGCGTGGTGGACGAGGCGGTCGGCGAGGCCGTGGCGGACGCCGCTAGACGGGCGCGCCCACAGTACAGACGACGCCATGGCTGCAGCCTTACAAGCCTCGTACAACTACACCGCTAAGCAGATCGCAACCCCCGCCAGTACGGTTCCTTAAATCGTCGACGTTAACGCGGCACCGCTCTTCTCTGAGTATTCTTCACCGCCACTCATCCGGGCAAGGACGGCGGGCGAGGAGCAGATGGATGCCCACACACTGTTTGCTGCAATGCCGAGAGCGGGGGAGCCGACGTACGACGTGGAAAGGGAGATGCTCGATATCATCCACGATGAATGCGAGGGAGGGGGAGGAGGCTATGAGGACGAGCAGGTGAAGACATGAATCCCACCCAGTCCGGTAACTATCAACAGCAGCAGTCCTACACACAGATGGCCACACATCAGTCCTACACCCAGACCGACAACTCCCCTCTACAACTCGGATGTCCTTCTAAAGGTTTGCTCTCTAGCTTCATTGATGAAACCTGTTGAGTTGTACTAGACCAAGACGAGGAGAAGCTAGCATCACATGCTCAATCTCTACATCACCGTTGCCCGTTGGGTCAGGGCATTTTCGTTCCGGTGTAGTGTCATGTGCATAAAGTATGTGGGGGGTGTGTCGGCGTGTGTACACACTGTAGTCGGTATTTCCAACAACAACAAAAGGTGAATGTAGCCATGTAGGCATGTGCATACATCAGTTGTGTGTGTAAAGAACTGGTCAACGCGTTCTAAACCAAATTGGTAACGAGATACTCCGTATTACATATAGATTCCTTCTCAGCTGAAATTAGAGGTCTAAATCGCAGTTGGCAGTTGATCCGATGGTCCCATGGAATGATGGAAAGGTTGGTGCCGGAAGCAACTGCAAAAGTGCTCGTTTGTCATCCAGAGACAAGGTCGTTCACACCTATCCTACTCCCTTTTCATGCTCGGAAACAAATTTACGTTCCAAGGTAAAGGGAAAAGGAACAAGATTAGAGCATCCACAATCAGAGTACCCTAATTTGAGCCTCCAAACACCTGCGGATGTCCCGGTCTGTGTTCAGACGCGTCCGTTTTGACACCCAACTTTTTCTGCAAAATAACCATGATCCCCACTTTGAATCCCTACTTTTCTTTTCTATCGGAGACATTTGATAAAACAACTTGGCGCTCTCTAGCACGTCGTCGACCTCCTGAGCACACATAGCACCATATCGCCGACCAGCCCGAGCCATGAGTGGCGGACGACTTGGGTCACAGAACTCGGCGAGGAGGGTTTGTCGCGGCGGGGCGCGTTGTACGAGTGGCGCATCGCGTTGTAGTCGCGGTTGAGCTGCTTGGTCTGGAAAGTAGGGGTCCGGTTGGGTCACTGATTTTTGACCGGACACTGATCGGACAGACACTCTGGACATTATCTAGAGCCGGGCACACCAAACCCGTCTCAAATGTCCAGGCGGATAGCCCGGTCACAAAAATGCGACGCAAACGGGTTCCTTAAACGTGGCTCAAACGTCGGGTTGACCGGCACCCCTCACACCCAGCCCAAATATGGGGCAGATATGGCCCCCTCAGGGTACGCCTGGGCGTGTCCGCCTCATCGGATTAACGATGGGGTCTCACACGAAATAGTCCAGAAACCCGGCGGTCCGATGGACGTTTCCTCCGTTGGGGGTGTGAACGCCGCATGGCGCCGCTCTCGTGCGCCGCCCGGGGCCAAATCAAGTTATTTAAGCCAGTCGGCGTCCCCAACCCTAGCCACATGCACCTCATCCCTCTCCACGTCGCAGCCCGAGCCCATCCAGCACCTCTATCCCACTCCGCCGCTCTTTCCACGCCGTCCGACATCGCCATGGTTTGGCAAAAGAAGACCACCTATGCTATGCTCATGCCGGATCGCTGGTTCTAGATTGAGCATGAGATCCGGGTGAAGCGCGCTGCACCCATCGCGGCTGGCTAGCGTCTGGACTCGCCGGAGTAGTAGTAGGAGGAGCAGCCGGAGGCAGAGGAGCAGCTGCTAGCTCCAGTGGATTTGGCGGATCCGGAGGTGGAGGAGTTGGCGCTGGCTGCGGCTCCGGGCTTCAACATGAAGGATGCGGAGGCGGAGTTCATGATCGCCCAAGCGGCCGAGATGGTGGAGCAGCAGGCCATCCTGGAGTCCATCCATAATGAGGCCTATGTGGAGGCCAACCGACAGATTCATTCGACATGAACTGGTGGCAACCGATGCGATGCCGCCCATGTATCCGGAGCCGGCACGACATCTCTTCGACGACGATTAGGGCGGTATAGGTTATTTGATCTACCTAGTACGTGAATTTCATCGTATGCATGCTTTTGTATGTATTTAAGGTTTCTAGTATAAGGTATCTGGATGCAGAGGAGCAAATTTAAGATGTGACTGGTCACTGTTCGTGGACCGCCCGGGCGCCTCCGTGGACGTTTGAGGGGTCGGATTTCCTGTTCGTGGTTGTAGATGCTCTTATCTCAAGCAAGAGTTCAAAAGTGACACATAGCCACATACAGCTGACAAGATATTCTCCCACGAGAAAAAAACTTCGAAACGAAATTAATGTGGCCAAACCATGCTCATCCACATGATCGAGTTTGTGTATGCTTGCACTATTTGCTGAAATTAGGGGGTGTTTGTTTCCAGGGACTTTTTGTGTAGGGACTAGAAAAAGTCCCTCTTAGAGACTTTTTTATCAAACAGGAGGGACTTTTAGGGACTAAACTAGGCGTTTAGTACTAAATGAAGAAGACTCTCAAGGAGAGTCTTTTTTGGACTTTTTGTGATTTTTCTAACAATGCCCCTCCATGTATCCATTGGCCCGCCACCACATGGTGTTGTTTGATTGTTATTTTTCTATATACTAAGGGCGACATGGACATTTAATAACCTCTAGGAAGGGACTAGAGACTTTTTAGTCTCTGGAAACAAACAGGGAGGGACTTTTTAGGGACTAAGGATTTTTTAATTGGGACTAGAAAAAGTCCTATGACTAGAACCAAACACCACCCTAATCTCAAAGGAAAATGACATTGCATTTTCCCAGAAAACGAAATACTAGGTGAAGGAAAATTGGATCATGATTGCCAATTATCCATCAGGCTGATCACAATGGGTAAGAACATAAGCTAGTAACTTACACACTTTCCTAGACTATGTTACTACCTTCATAGTGGGTAGGAACATTTATGTAGTGTCATGCAACGATGTATTTATTAGGTTATAGACTCATTGTTTCTTGGAGTGTGTGATATTCCGGTAGCTAGTTACCACAAACACCTCTTTCTTCATTAAATATGTGCCACATAAGCAAAGTTGTATTGGAGTATGTGATGTTACTCCTAATTTCCTCGTCATTGTGACCAGCCTCAAGTATTTCGCACGTCGCCGTATGTAGTAGGGCCGTGGCCAGCTCAGCTCAGCTGGATGCTCGCCCAGGTCAAAGGGGTGGCCATGCATGCACCGCCGGGACCAATGGTGTGTGTGTGTGTTCGCCCCCGCGGGCCATGGCCACAGACAGAACACATGAGCTGACATCTCTGTACGCTACAGCAACCCTGCGACCGACCAGAACCTACCTCCCGTGTCACGTTGCGCACAACGCCCGGCTCCCCATGGTCCACTCATGACTAACCATCTAGAGAGAGAAGTGAACGTGACCCATGAGCATCTCCCTCCATGACTCATGATCGGTCGTTTCGAGAATGACCATCTAGAGGGAACATGCACGCGTGGCTCATGGCTCATGATCGGTCGTCTGATTTGTGAACATGATACGTGATGCTAGGAAGTAGCATACTGTTGTCTGAGATGTTCCCTTCCTCCTCGACCAAACTTAACTAGGTTTCTCTGTGATGTTCGATCAGTTGATTTCATCTTCACCCGCAAGGGAAGATATGTCACTCCGTAAAGTATCGCAGTTGCATGCTGGCTACTTGTCATGGTGACTCCCTCTCGTCTTCCCCCGATCACGGTCCCGGCCAGAGTGAATGAAGCATTGAAACGCAAAAGGCAACCAGCTACAGCAACCGCGCGTGAAGTCAAATGGCGAAGGCGATCCATCACGGAGCACGGTGATGCAGCGACCTAGTCCGAGTGAGCCTTTCCATCTTTGACTTTGAGGTCGGCAGAGTTCCTAGCTCGGCCTGTCTTGATCTCATGTCCCGTCCACTGTGTGTATTCAAGCCGGCCGGTCGTTCATGTGCAGTTTCCAGTCAAGTCATGTTGTCAAGGATCTGCGAATTTGAAGCCACCCGTTGATCCGAGGCCGTTGGTTCGCCCCGTTTGGTAGGCCGGATGCCATCCACGTCGCCAACTTGGCTTGGCGGCACCATCGATCAGCACGGCGTCATCACCGAGTCACTGACAGGGAACGGCATGTGGTGCCCGGCCTTGTGGGCCGTGGGAGCTTGCCTAGCTTCTTCACGTTCCATGCCATATCGATCCATGGACCAAATATGTACGCAGGGACGCTCTAATTGTGTGGTAGACGGTTCAAGGCGCAGGGCGTATTCTAGAAGCTTGGACACTTGGCGCCGCTCGAGCAGCGATTACACGCCCACACACAACTACGCCGCGGACGTCGCCGTCGCGGCCGCGCGTACGTGTCGCTCCGGGCGATGGCCCGCGGCAGGCCCCTCGCGCGCGCCGCGGACAGCAGAGCAGCCGTCGGCCCGGGTCGCCGTCGGGCCAGCATCGGCGCCGGACACAGCCAAAAGAACGCTTTTCACCTCCCCGACGCCGAGTCGCCAGCACCCCTCACTCACACGGGCTCCCCTTTGACCGCATTTACGCTCAGCCTTTACCGGATGAGGACGAGACGACGAGGCAGCGATGGAAATGGAATCGCCGGCGACGCCGGTCACAGGTGTCACGCCCGCGGGCGAGAGGTCGGCTGCCGCCGCTCTGTGGCTCGATCGACGTCGGTCTCGGCATGCCGTTCCGGGTCAAAACCTGAGAAATCGCTGGGGTTTGATGGATAGCGATTGGGGCGTGCCACGTCGCCGGGCTGCTCGATCCATCTGTTGTCTCGTCCATGGACTCCGGCCGCAGTTAGAAGCTTGTTGAGAGGGGGCCGATAATTAAGTCTGTCAGTGATGTGCACGCTGCCGGGAGCGTACGTGGCGTCGCGGCGGCGAGGAGGAGCAGGCTAGCCGCAAGCTCAATCATTGAGCTGCGTATTGTTTGCTTTTTTTACATGAGCATGAGAAAAATTACGGTGTTGATTTGTAGCTGCTGTTTGCTAGGTCATCTGAACTGTCGAAACAGAGTTACCTTTGTGTTGAGAAATTCCTTTTGAGACTGTTTTATATTGGGCAGGTAAGCAATGAGATGGAGCTAGAGAGCTGTTGATCCAAGGCGCTGAGCTGCTGAAGAACCGTACAACTACTTTGATGAGGATCTGCGCAGCAGTTCTAAGAGGGCCGCCCGCACCGATCTCAGGACTAATGGAGTTGAGATTACGCGCCTGACGATGTTATATATGGTTCCGTTTTAGTGTTGTCTTTCTTTTGGTTCACAGCATATCATCTCCCAGAGATGTAGAAAGTGAAAAGCTACAGAGTGCAACTCGCCTAAAACCACGTACACAGCTTGGTGTGGTATGGAGTGCATAAGCAGAATATGAAAAAGGGGTACTCAGCCCAACAACTAAAGTCATATGTCTCTGCTAACACTACGTCGAGCCTCTTGGATACAACTCTAGTCCATAGCTTGGCCTTCTCCTGGATGGTGTGAACTATGTGGAGGCAACGGAAGGTGTCAGACCGTCAAAGAGGCATCCATTACGATACCTCTGGAGCCACCAAACAGTCAACAGAAGAAGCGACGAGAGCCCCTTACGCAAGGTCGGAGGGACATGGTCGCGACATCTCACCCACCAGTCTTGGTACACAAGCTCCAGGCTAGGAAGGACCATCGTAGAACGACACCAGGAAAGGATATCGTGCCACACCTGCCAAGAGAAGGAGCAACGAATGAGGATATGTTGCATGTCCTCGGTCTCCTGATCGCAGAGGATGCACAAGTCGGCATGGGAAGGCCTCTATGGGCCAGCGGTCCGCACTCCAACACATATTCTGGAGAGCGAGCCAGATGAAGATCTTGACAGATAATGGTGCTCACGTCTTCCATATAAGGCGCTAGTGCGGCGCCTGCAGGGCACCCAGGAATAACACATTATAACAGGAGCTAGCCGAACATTGTCCGGAGGCGGTCCAACGCCACTGAAGCACGTCACGGGTATCCAAGAGGTGAGTGTGACGGAGATGGCGCCGTAGGACGATGTACTGGACCATAGCTGTAGGGCCGAACACGTACGCCTTGGATGTTACAAAGCCAAGATCGGGGGTGGAGGCCGTCCTGGACCAAACGAGTCTTCTATCAATAGCAAGGAACCACAGCAAAGACGAGAGGAGCAACCTCGGAGATGGACTTCCCATCAATCCAATGATCCAACCAAAAGAGATAGCAACTACCATCCAAGTATTCAGGAAGTAGACGCTCGAAAATCATCTCTACCTCAAGGTTGTAGGGTATGTGAAGATGCCGCCAAGGGCAGGAGGGTTCGTCTTTTGGAGCCACGAACAGCAAGCTCGAAGGGCAATGCCCGAGTGTTGGAGATCTTGAATCCCAAGCATGCCAAGGGATGTCATTGTCAGTTGACGCAATAGCCGATGTTTAGTCTTGTCGACATAAGTAAGGCCGATCAGGAGAACATGGCTTCGTCTACTAATGAAAATCTTAATGCAGGCAAAAGCAAGGATTGAAAGAATATCATTATTGATCATGTAAGAGATCCTAATGAAAGGGCGGACAAGGCAATTCGAGGGATGACTTTGACATTCATATTGGTGTATGGATCTTTATCGTTAGATTGTTGATGGCATTCTTTTCAAGTGCGATTAAAGCTAATTAAGGAGTTGAGGCAATTCAACCCAAGCCTGTGGCATGAGGCTCAAACAGGCAATGGACCATATAAAATCATCGGCCTTGGCAAGAAAATGACCGATATAGACTTATGGCCCAAATAACATATAAAATGGAGGGTTGAGTGTTGATGTCATCACCTTCCGTATGATCAAACCGAACAACTTTGATGTTTCGGACATCGTCACCGGATCTCATCTCGGGGACCAAAGTTGTGCTCAGAGTGCTGAAATTTGGTATTCTGAGTATTGTTTCGCAAATTACTAGTGTTCTACAAGGAATTTCTTTGTCTCGTCTAGCCGGTTTGATATTTAAGTCATCCCAATTCGAGTACTTGTGCAACACGTAGAGCCAAAACAAGGTCAGGCTGAAAAATCTAGTCAAGCCAATCCGAGTGATGATGTTCAAATCCGAGTGAACCTTTAGTTGGGGAATCCGAGTGAAACTTCCATCAGGTAACCCAAGGGGAGACAATAAGGGTGAAAACTGTTTTTCTCGAGTGAACATCCCCCCCCCCGGGTGAACATTGTTTTTCCCGTCTGAAGAACCCTAAAATACAACTGATGTCGGGTTATTCGACCTGAAGCTAAAGATGGTCCCGTAAGTCATCGAGATGGCCTCGGATGGAAAACTGTCCAACATTGCTTTTCAAGTCATCATCATTTGAGTTAGTATGTGACCTACAAAGTCGCTACGAGCATCGGACTGTCCAGTCGACTGCATGACGGATTCCGACCTGAAAGCTAACGATTGACTCTAAGAAGCATCAAGATGTCCTTATATGGAAAAGTGATCAACATGACAATTTTTCATCTCATCAAGGCACACAAATTTGATGTTTGGACCATCCGCGTTCGTATGCAATGTCTGAAGGAAATATGCCCTAGAGGCAATAATAAAGTTATTATTTATTTCCTTATATCATGATAAATGTTTATTATTCATGCTAGAATCGTATTAACTAGAAACATAATACATGTGTGAATACATAGACAAACAGAGTGTCACTAGTATGCCTCTACCTGACTAGCTCGTTAATCGAAGATGGTTATGTTTCCCAACCATAAACAAAAGAGTTGTTATTTGATTAACGGGATCACATCATTAGGAGAATGATGTGATTGACATGACACATTCCATTAGCTTAGCACCCGATCGTTTAGTATGTTGCTATTGCTTTCTTCATGACTTATACATGTTCCTATGACTATGAGATTATGCAACTCCCGTTTGCCAGAGGAACACTTTGTGTGCTACCAAACATCACAACGTAACTGGGTGATTATAAAGGAGCTCTACAGGTGTCTCCAAAGGTACATGTTGGGTTGGCGTATTTTGAGATTAGGATTTGTCACTCCTATTGTCGGAGAGGTATCTCTGGGCCCACTCGGTAATGCACATCACATAAGCCTTGCAAGCATTGCAACTAATGAGTTAGTTGTGAGATGATGCATTACGGAACGAGTAAAAAGACTTGCCGGTAACGAGATTGAACTAGGTATTAAGATACCGACGATCGAATCTCGGGCAAGTAACATACCGATGACAAAGGGAACAACGTATGTTGTTATGCGGTCTGACCGATAAAGATCTTCGTAGAATATGTAGGAGCCAATATGAGCATCCAGGTTCCGCTATTGGTTATTGACCGGAGACGTGTCTCGGTCATGTCTACATTGTTCTCGAACCCGTAGGGTCCGCACGCTTAAGGTTTCGATGACAGTTATATTATGAGTTTATGAGTTTTGATGTACCGAAGTTAGTTCGGAGTCCCGGATGTGATCACGGACATGACGAGGAGTCTCAAAATGATCGAGACATAAAGATTGATATATTGGACGGCTATATTCGGACACCGGAAGTGTTCCGGATGATTTCGGAGAAAACCGGAGAGTCGGAGGGTTACCGGACCCCCCCCCCCCCCGGGAGAAGTAATGGGCCATATGGGTCTTAGTGGAGAGAGAGAGGGGCAGCCATAGGTCGGCCGCGCGCCTCCTCCCCCCTGGTCCGAATTGGACTAGGAGAGGGGGGCGGCACCCCCCTTTCCTTCTCCCTCCCCACTTCTTTCCCCCTCCTAGTAGGAGTCCTACTCCTACTAGGAGGAGGAGGACTCCTTGGCGCGCCTATAGGGCCGGCCGGCCTCCTCCCCTTGCTCCTTTATATACGGGGGCAGGGGGCACCCCTAGACACACAAGTTGATCCACGTGATCATATTCTTAGCCGTGTGCGGTGCCCCCTTCCACCATAGTCCTCGATAATATTGTAGCGGTGCTTAGGCGAAGCCCTGCGACGATAGTACATCAAGATCATCACCACGCCGTCATGCTGACGGAACTCTTCCCCGACACTTTGCTGGATCGGAGTCCAGGGATCGTCATCGAGCTGAACGTGTGCTAGAACTCGGAGGTGCCGTAGTTTCGGTACTTGATTGGTCGGGCTGTGGAGACGTACGACTACATCAACCAAGTTAACGCTTCCGCTGTTGGTCTACAAGGGTACGTAGATCACACTCTCCCCTCTCGTTGCTATGCATCACCATGATCTTGCGTGTGCGTAGGAATTTTTTTGAAATTACTACGTTCCCCAACAGTGGCATCCGAGCCTAGGTTTTATATGTTGATGTTATATGCACGAGTAGAACACAAGTAAGTTGTGGGCGATATAAGTCATACTGCTTACCAGCATGTCATACTTTGGTTCGGCGGTATTGTTGGACGAAGCGGCCCGGACCGACATTACGCGTACGCTTACGCGAGACCGGTTCTCCCGACGTGCTTTGCACATAGGTGGCTTGCGGGTGACAATTTCTCCAACTTTAGTTGAACCAAGTGTGGCTACGCTCGGTCCTTGCGAAGGTTAAAACAACACCAACTTGACAAACTATCATTGTGGTTTTGATGCGTAGGTAAGATTGGTTCTTTCTTAAACCCATAGCAGCCACGTAAAACTTGCAACAACAAAGTAGAGGACGTCTAACTTGTTTTTGCAGGGCATGTTGTGATGTGATATGGTCAAGACATGATGCTAAATTTTATTGTATGAGATGATCATGTTTTGTAACCGAGTTATCGGCAACTGGCAGGAGCCATATGGTTGTCGCTTTATTGTATGCAATGCAATCGCGCTGTAATGCTTTACTTTATCACTAAGCGGTAGCGATAGTCGTGGAAGCATAAGATTGGTGAGACGACAACGATGCTACGATGTAGATCAAGGTGTCGCGCCAGTGACGATGGTGATCACGATGGTGCTTCGAAGATGGATATCACAAGCACAAGATGATGATGGCCATATCATATCACTTATATTGATTGCATGTGATGTTTATCTTTTATGCATCTTATCTTGCTTTGATTGACGGTAGCATTATAAGATGATCTCTCACTAATTATCAAGAAGTGTTCTCCCTGAGTATGCACCATTGCGAAAGTTCTTCGTGCTGAGACACCACGTGATGATCAGATGTAATAGGCTCTACGTTCAAATACAACGGGTGCAAAACAGTTGCACACGCGGAATACTCAGGTTATACTTGACGAGCCAAGCATATACAGATATGGCCTCGGAACACGGAGACCGAAAGGTCGAGCGTGAATCATATAGTAGATATGATCCACATAGTGATGTTCACCAATGAAACTACTCCATCTCACGTGATGATCGGACATGGTTTAGTTGATTTGGATCACGTAATCACTTAGAGGATTAGAGGGATGTCTATCTAAGTGGGAGTTCTTAAGTAATATGATTAATTGAACTTAAATTTATCATGAACTTAGTCATGGTAGTATTTTGCAAATTATGTTGTAGATCAATAGCTCACGTTGTTGCTTCCCTGTGTTTATTTTGATATGTTCCTAGAGAAAATTGTGTTGAAAGATGTTAGTAGCAATGATGCGGATTGGATCCGTGATCTGAGGTTTATCCTCATTGCTGCACAGAAGAATTATGTCCTTGATGCACCGCTAGGTGACGAACCTATTGCAGGAGCAGATGCAGACGTTATGAATGTTTGGCTAGCTCAATATGATGACTACTTGATAGTTTAGTGCACCATGCTTAATGGTTTAGAATTGGGACTTCAAAGACGTTTTGAACGTCATGGAGCATATGAGATGTTCCAGGAGTTGAAGTTAATATTTCAAGCAAATACCCGAGTTGAGAGATATAAAGTCTCCAACAAGTTCTATAGCTAAAAGATGGAGGAGAATCGCTCAACTAGTGAGCATGTGCTCAGATTGTCTGAGTACTACAATCGCTTGAATCAAGTGGGAGTTAATCTTCCAGATAGATAGTGATTGACAGAATTCTCTAGTCACCATCACCAAGTTAGTAGAACTTCGTGATGAACTATGCTATGCAAGGGATAACAGAAACGATTCCCAAGCTCTTCATAATGCGGAAATTGACGAAGGTAGAAATCGAGAAAAAATATCAAGTGTTGATGGTAGACAAGACCACTAGTTTCAAGAAAAGGGCAGAGGGAAGAAGGGGAACTTCAAGAAGAACAGCAAGCAAGTTGCTGCTCAAGTGAAGAAGCCCAAGTCTGGTCCTAAGCCTGAGACTAAGTGTTTCTACTGCAAAGGGACTGGTCACTGGAAGCGGAACTACCCCAAGTGATTGGCAGATAAGAAAGATGGCAAAGTGAACATAAGTATATTTGATATACATGTTATTGATGTGTACTTTACTAGTGTTTATAGCAACCCCTCAGTATTTGATACTAGTTCAGTTGCTAAGATTAATAACTCAAAACGGGAGTTGCAGAATAAATAGAGACTAGTTAAGGGTGAAGTGACGATGTGTGTTGGAAGTGGTTCCAAGATTGATATGATCATCATCGCACACTCCCTATACTTTCGGGATTAGTGTTGAATCTGAATAAGTGTTATTTGGTGTTTGCGTTGAGCATGAATATGATTTGATCATGTTTATTGTAATACGGTTATTCATTTAAGTAAGAGAATAAATTGTTGTTCTGTTTACATAAATAAAACCTTATATGGTTACACACCCAATGAAAATAGTTCGTTGGATCTCGATCGTAGTGATACGCATGATCATAATATTGAAACCAAAAGATGCAAAGTTAATAATGATAGTGCAAATTATTTGTGGCACTGCCGTTTAGGTCATATTGGTGTAAAAGCGCATGAAGAAACTCCATGCTAATGGGTTTTTGAAATCACTTGATTATGAATCAGTTGATGCTTGCGAACCATGCCTCATGGGCAAGATGACTAAAACACCGTTCTCCGAAACTATGGAGCGAGCAACTGACTTATTGGAAATAATACATACTGATGTATGAGATCCGATGAGTATTAAGGCTCGTGGCGGGTATCATTATTTTCTGACCTTCACAGATGATTTGAGCAGATATGGGTATATCTACTTAATGAAACACAAGTCTGAAATATTTGAAAAGTTCAAAGAATTTCAGAGTGAAGTGGAGAATCATCATAACAAGAAAATAAAAGTTTCTACGATATGATCGCAGAGGTAAAATATTTGAGTTACGAGTCTGGCCTTCAGTTAAAACAATGTGAAATAGTTTCACTACTCACGCCACCTGGAACACCACAGCATAATGGTGTGTCCGAACATCATAACCGTACTTTGTTAGATATGTTGCGATCTATGATGTCTCTTACCGATCTACCACTATTATTTTGGGGTTATGCATTAAAGACAGATGCATTCACGTTTAAAAGGGCACCATCTAAGTGCGTTGAGATGACACAATCTGAACTGTGGTTTGGCAAGAAACCAAAGTTGTCGTTTCTTAAAGTTTTGGATTGTGATGCTTATATGAAAAAGTTTCATCCTGATAAGCTCAAACCCAAATCGGAGAAATATGTCTTCATAGGATACCCAAATGAGACTATTGGGTACACCTTCTATCACAGATCCGAAGGCAAGACATTCGTTGCTAAGAATGAATCCTTTCTAGAGAAGGAGTTTCTCTTGAAAGAAGTGAGTGGAAGGAAAGTAGAACTTGATAAGGTAATTGTACCTTCTCACTTATTGAAAAGTAGTTCATCACAAGAAATCTGTTCCTGTGACTACTACACCAATTAGTGAGGAAGACTAATGATGATGATCATGTAACTTCAAATCAAGTTAATACCGAATCTCGTAGGTAAACCAGAGTGAGATCCGCACTAAAGTGGTACGGTAATCCTGTTCTGGAAGTCATGTTACTAGACCATGACGAACTTGCGAACTATGAGGAAACTATGATGAGCCAAGATTCCGCGAAATGGCTTGAGGCCATGAAATCTGAGATGAGATCCATGTATGAGAACAAAGTATGGACTTTGATTGACTTGCCCAATGATCGGTGAGCCATTGAGATTAAATGGATCTTCAAGAGGAAGACGGACGCTGATAGTAGTGTTACTATCTACAAAGCTAGAATTGTCGCAAAAAGGTTTTTGACAAGTTCAAGGTGTTGACTATGATGAGAGTTTCTCACTCGTATCTATGCTTAAGTCTGTCCGAATCATGTTAGCAATTGCCGCATTTTATGAAATCCAACAAATGGATGTCAAAACCGCATTCCTGAATGGATTTCTGGAAGAAGAGTTGTATATGATGTAGCCGGAAGGTTTTGTCGATCCAAAAGGAGCTAACAAAGTGTGCAAGCTCCAGCGATCCATTTATGGACTGGTGCAAGCCTCTCGGAGTTGGAATAAACGCTTTGATAGTATGATCAAATCATATAGTTTTATACAGACTTGCGGTGAAGCCTGTATTTACAAGGAAGTGAGTGGGAGCACTACAGCATTTCTGATAAGTATATGTGAATGACATATTGTTGATCGGAAATAATGTAGAATTATTCTGCAAAGCATAAATGAGTGTTTTTAAAGAAGTTTTTCAAAGAAAGACCTCGGTGAAGCTGCTTACATATTAAGCATCAAATTCTATAGAGATAGATCAAGACGCTGGATAAGTTTTTTCAATGAGTACATACCTTGACAATATTTTGAGGTAGTTCAAAAATGGAACAGTCAAAGAAAGAGTTTTTGGCTGTGTTACAAGGTATGAAATTGAGTAAGACTCAAAGCCCGACCACGGCAGAAGATAGAAAGAGAATGAAAGCCATTCCCTATGCCTCAGCCATAGGTTCTATAAAGTATGCCATGATGTGTACCAGATCTATTGTATACCCTACACTGTGTTAAGCAAGGGAGTACAATAGTGATCTAAGAGTAGATCACTGGACATTGGTCAAAATTATCCTTAGTGGAATAAGGAAACATTTCTCGATTATGGAGGTGACAAAAGGTTCGTCGTAAAAAGTTACGTCGATGCAAGTTTTGACACAAATCTGGATGACTCTAAGTCTCGATCTAGATACATATTGAAAGTAGGAGCAATTAGCTAGAGTAGCTCCGTGCAGAGCATTGTAGACATAGAATTCGCAAAATATTTACGAATCTGTATGTGACAGACCCGTTGACTAAAATTATCTCACAAGCAAAACATGATCACACCTTAGTACTCTTTGGGTGTTAATCACATAAATGATGTGAACTAGATTATTGACTCTAGTAAACCCTTTGAGTATAGGTCACATGACGATGTAAACTATGGGTGTTAATCACATGGTGATGTGAACTCTTAGTGTTGAATCACATGACGATGTGAACTAGATTATTGACTCTAGTGCAAGTGGGAGACTGAAGGAAAAATGCCCTAGAGGCAATAATAAAGTTGTTATTTATTTCCTTATATCATGATAAATGTTTATTATTCATGCTAGAATTGTATTAACCGGAAACATAATACATGTGTGAATACATAGACAAACAGAGTGTCACTAGTATGCCTCTACTTGACTAGCTCGTTAATCGAAGATGGTTATGTTTCCTAACCATAAACAAAAGAGTTGTTATTTGATAAACGGGATCACATCATTGATGTGATTGACATGACCCATTCCATTAGCTTAGCACTCGATCGTTTAGTATGTTGCTATTGCTTTCTTCATGACTTATACATGTTCCTATGACTATGAGATTATGCAACTCCCATTTGCCGGAGGAACACTTTGTGTGCTACCAAACGTCACAACGTAACTGGGTGATTATAAAGGAGCTCTACAGGTGTCTCCAAAGGTACATGTTGGGTTGGCGTATTTCGAGATTAGGATTTGTCATTCCGATTGTCGGAGGTATCTCTGGGCCCACTCGATAATGCACATCACATAAGCCTTGCAAGCATTGCAACTAATGAGTTAGGTGTGAGATGATGTATTACGGAACGAGTAAAGAGACTTGCCGGTAACGAGATTGAACTAGGTATTAAGATACCGACGATCGAATCTCGGGCAAGTAACATACCGATGACAAAGGGAACAACGTATGTTGTTATGCGGTCTGACCGATAAAGATCTTCGTAGAATATGTAGGAGCCAATATGAGCATCCAGGTTCCGCTATTGGTTATTGACCGGAGACGTGTCTCGGTCATGTCTACATTGTTCTCGAACCCGTAGGGTCCGCACGCTTAAGGTTTCGATGACAGTTATATTATGAGTTTATGAGTTTTGATGTACCGAAGTTAGTTCGGAGTCCCGGATGTGATCACGGACATGACGAGGAGTCTCGAAATGATCGAGACATAAAGATTGATATATTGGACGGCTATATTCGGACACCGGAAGTGTTCCGAATGATTTCGGAGAAAACCGGAAAGCCGGAGGGTTACCGGAACCCCCCCCTGGGAGAAGTAATGGGCCATATGGGCCTTAGTGGAGAGAGAGAGGGGCAGCCATAGGTGGGCCGCGCGCCTCCTCCCCCCTGGTCCGAATTGGACTAGGAGAGGGGGGGGCGGCACCCCCCTTTCCTTCTCCCTCCCCATTTCTTTCCCCCTCCTAGTAGGAGTCCTACTCCTACTACTCCTACTCCTACTAGGAGGAGGACTCCTCCTTGGCGCGCCTATAGGGCCGGCCGGCCTCCTCCCCTTGCTCCTTTATATACGGGGGCAGGGGGCACCCCTAGACACACAAGTTGATCCACGTGATCATATTCTTAGCCGTGTGCGGTGCTCCCTTCCACCATAGTCCTCGATAATATTGTAGCGGTGCTTAGGCGAAGCCCTGCGACGATAGTACATCAAGATCGTCACCACGCCGTCGTGCTGACGGAACTCTTCCCCGACACTTTGCTGGATCGGAGTCCGGGGATCGTCATCGAGCTGAACGTGTGCTACAACTCGGAGGTGCCGTAGTTTCGGTACTTGATCGGTCGGGCCGTGGAGACGTACGACTACATCAACCAAGTTAACGCTTCCGCTGTCGGTCTACAAGGGTACGTAGATCACACTCTCCCCTCTCGTTGCTATGCATCACCATGATCTTGCGTGTGCGTAGGAATTTTTTTGAAATTACTACGTTCCCCAACAATGTCTACAACTAGCATAGGGAGGAGGACCAAAGTAGGGGTCATATCCGGGCTTAATCTGAGTTAAACTACAACAAAGGTTTTAAGATGTGAGCCATCGTGTTTTTCTTGTAAAGAAATCCTAGATGAGACCTTTGTTTGTACGGGGAGTCCAGCCGCCTCATATATATGTAAGAGGTGATAAACGATTGAACAACACCAATCGAGCCGATCAATTTTTCATACTTTTGGCTTTCATCTATCTTTATCTCCTACCAGTGTATCATGCTTCTCGTTCTTTCGTAAGTCCTCCATTCTGGAGGGCTGATGATCCACGTGGCTCTAGGGGCGAGTGAATCGACCTAGAACAGCCCATAGCCCCTGCGAGCCCTCATGGAGTCCCTCTCGGACGAGCGGTGCTTCGGGCCTACAAAAGCTCCTGCCGACAGTCCTGCTTACCACGCTTTCGGATGGGTCTCCTTCGACTTGACTTGCGATGCATCAACCCTCATGTGCGAACAACGCGTGCCCATAAGAACCAGCGCTCTGAAGCTGGAATTATCGCCGTTGAACCCTTGAACCGATATGAAGAATCTGATGCCAAATCTTGCCCCGAGGAGTTGATAAATAATAGGTCAACGCGCTGTTAACCAAATTTGTAGCTGGATATTATCTGTAAGTTGCTTCTTAGCCGAAATTAGAGGTCTATATCGAAGTTGACACTTCATCCAATGGTCCCAGGAAGGTCCCATAAAAAGTTTGGTGCGGGAAGCAACTGCAAAATTACCCGTTTGTCGTCTAGAGACTAGCTCATTCACACTTATCATAGTCCCTTTTCATGCACAGAAACAATTTTACGTCCAAGATAAAGAAAAAGAAATAAGATTATCTCAAGCAACAGTGCAAAAGTGATACGTACCCACACACACTTGACAAGATATTCTCCCACACAAAAAAATATGAAACGAAATTAAGGTGGCCAGACGATTCTCATCCGCACGTTTGAGTCCCTTTTCGAACGGAAAAGAAAAATCCACGCGATCAAAGTTCGCTTATGCTTGCACTGTTTGCTTAAATTAATTGTCTAGAAAAATGACATTGTATTTTCACAATAAATTCGAATGAGAAATTTAAAAGGGAACATGATTGCCAATTATGCATCTTGATCGGGCACGTCGCCGTACTTGGTAGGGCCGTGGGCAGAGAGATGCATGGCAGCCAGCCAGCTGAGGAATTGGATGCTTGCCCAAGTCAAAGGGTGGCCATGCAAGTACGGCTGGGACCAATGGTGTGAGCTCGCAGGGCCATGGCCACACAACACATGAGCTGACATCTCTGTACGCTACAGCAACCCTGGTACCGACCAGAACCTACCTCCCGTGCATGTCACGTTGCGCGCAACGTCCAGCTCCCCATGGTCCTCTCATGACTGACCATCTAGAGAGAGAGAGAGAGAGAGGGGGGGGGGGGGGGGGAGAGAGAGAGAGAGAGAGAGAGAGAGAGAGAGAGAGAGAGAGAAGTGAACGTGACTCATGAGCACCTGCCTCCATGACTCATTATCAGTCGTTTCGAGAGTGACCATCTAGAGAAAATGCATTCATGCATGGCTCATGGCTCATGATCGGTCCTCTGATTTGGCGATCCATGGCCCATCCGGTTTGTCTGTTCACATGATGCTAGGAAGCTGTATAGATAGCTCTGTTCTTTGTGTCCTTAGAAAAAAAACTGTTCTCTGAGATGTTCCCTTCTTCCTCGACCCAACTTAACTTGGTTTCTGTGATGTTAGATCACTTGATTTGATGCTTGCTACTCCTACTTGTCTAGTTGTGCTAGGTACTCTACTACGAAAAAGGTACGTGGTGATACACAAAGGAAACAAAAGCATAGCCAGTTGGGTCAGTCCGTCCCGTCCCAAAGAATCAACAAGAATCCCGAGGGGCCATACTCATCGTGGCAAATTTCGTGTTTTGACCATTTTCTGAAACCTATTCAAGATTTGACCCTAGTTTAAATAAAATTCAAGATCTGACCCTTTTGTTACCGCCAGAGTCCATGACGGTAGGATCTAACAGCCTACCGTCAGGGACTTTTGTGGTAGAAAACATCGCTACCGCCAATCAGACTGGCGGTAGCCTGCACAACTCTATCGCCAATGTGTTTGGTGATAGGCACGAGCACGCACTGTGTTTAATATTTAGAAAGTTTTTGGCGGTAGGGCATGCAACCCTACCGCTAGGGACCTTGACGGTAGGCTGTTATACACTACCGCCATGGTCCCTGACAGTAGCAAAAGGGTCAGATCTCGAAATTTTTTCAAACTAGGATCAAATCTCGAATAGGTTTTAGAAAAAGGTCAAAACACGAAATTTAGCCGCTCATCGTGATGGCCTCTCGTCCCGATCAGAGTGAATGAAGCAGCAGCTAGCATTGAAACGCAAAAGGTAGCAACCACGCGTGAACGGGGACGCGGAAGTCAAATGGCGAAGGCGATCACGGAGTACGGTGGCCACGCGATGATGTTTGACTCATGCGATGCAGCGACCTAGTCCGAGTGAGCCTTTCCATCTCTGCTATCTCTGCTGCTCGGCTGTCGCTGTGGGATACAGTCGCGATCCGGTCTGGAATTCGTCGACTTTGCTTTCGGCAGAGTTACTATAACTTCGTACGTACTAGTTACAGCGGTAGTTGTGAATCAACATGTAGTTGAGTTGGTTAGATGGACAGTGGTATTTCCAACCCACCAGGGTTCAAATCCTGGTGCTCGTATTATTTCTGAATTTATTTCAGGATTTTCGGCGATGCGCTTTCAGTGGGAGGAGACGTTCTCGTCGACGACGAGGCGCCTACGGTGACTTTGTAAATCTCAAGATGATATGCCGGCTCAATTTTTCAGAGGTGCTCATAGTACTGATGCTAAAAAAAAGTTACAGCGGTAGTTCCTAGTTTGGCATGCCTTGATCGATCTGCTGTGTGTGTATTCAAGCCGGTCAATCGTGTACAGTTTCCAGTTAAGGCATGTTGTTTACGCTCTGATGTGTTGCGAATTTGAAGCCACCCGTTGATCCAAGGTCCTGGTTTCGCCCCGTTTCCTAGGCCGGATGCCACCCACGTCGCCAACTTGGATCAGCACGTCGTCATCCCTGAGTCACTGATAGGGAACGGCGTCTGTGATGTGTCTTTTTTGTTTTCTTTTTTGAGATCCATCTGTGATGTGTCTCTGCCTCCGCTCCACTTGTGTCCGGCCTCGTGGGCTGTGGCAGCTTGGCTAGCTTCTTCACGTTCCATGCCATGCATACATTTGTGTAAATTTGATAGTAGCACTAGTCTGGTAGTAGATGGTATAAGGCGCAGGACGCATTCTAGAAGTTTGGAAACTTGGCACCGATCGAGCAGCGATCACACACCCGTACGCCGCGGGACGTCGCCGTCGCGCCCACGCGTACGTGTCGATCCGGGCGATGGCCCGCGGCCGTCCCCTCGCGCGCCGCGAACGTCCAAGCAGTCGTCGCCCCGGGTCGCCTCGGGCCAGGTGCAGCGCCGGACAAGGCCAAAAGAAGGCTTTTTGCCTGGACACCGAGTCACCAGCACAGACGCGCCCTCACATGGGCTCCTCTTGGACCGCATTTAGGTCAACTTCACCGCGCGATCCTATTATGTCCGTTCCGTCCGTTTGAGGTAAAAGAGACAAACGAAACGGTCCAGCGCGCGGACGTAAACGGATTTTTGTTCGCTTTCGACCCATCTCCGGTCCAAGTTTGCGCCGGTTTTGGGGTGAAAGGGACAGCGCGCGGACGGGGACCCTTTTATATATTCATTCTAAGTATACTTGGCTTTGTTAATTCAAAGATGGGTTAGGTCCGAGCCTACTTCAGGCTCTGGCTGAGCTTTTTGTCTCTAAAAATGTATACTTGGCTTTCAGTTATGAGTTGTATCTCGATCGGAAGACCCTTTTATATATTCATTCGTTAAATTAGACTCTTCAAAGTTATTGTATATGTATGTTATTGCGGATCTGTATTGTAATTGTGTTGTGATATTTACTTTCCCCTGATATTCAGTTTTTTATTCTGACGAGACATGTGTATAAGTTATGTGCGCCTGAAATCATAAAGAAACCCAGCGCGCCATAAACCAAATTCTTAGCTGGATATATTACCTATATGTTGCTTCTTAGCTGAAATCAGACGTCTATAGATCGTAGTAGTTGACACTTCATCCGATGGTCCCGTTGAAAGGTTGGTGCAGGAAGCAACTGCAAAAGTACTCGTTTGTCGTCTAGAGACAGTTCGTTCACACTTATCCAGTTATCCTATTTCCTTTTCATGCTGGGAAACAATTTTCCGTTGCAAGATAAAAGGGAAAGAAACAAGATTAGTATCTCAAGCAACAGTGCAAAGTTGACACGTAGCCACACACTTGACAAGATAATCTCCCACACATTTTTTTTACAAAAACGAAATCAATGTGGTCGAACCATGCTCATCCACACGATCGAGTTTGCTAATGCTTGCACTGTTTGATGAATTAATCATCAAGGAAAATGACATTATACTTTCACGATAAATTCAAATCATAATTGTAGGAAAACAGACATGATTGCCAATTATGCATCTAGACTGGGCACGTCGGCGTACGTAGTAGGACCGTTGCTAGCGAGACGCATGGCAGGCAGTGCCAGCCATCCGATCATTCGGATGCTTGCCCAAGTCAAAGAGGCGGTCATGCATGCACGGCCGGGTCGACATCTCTGTACTACGCTACAGAAACTCGGCGACCGACAAGAACCTACCTCCCGTGTCAGGTTGCGCACAACGTCCGGCTCCCCATGTTCCACTCATGACTGGCCATCTAGAAAGAGAAGTGAATATGTACATACCCACGATCCATGAAAATTTGCCTGATTGCCTCCATGACTCATGATCGATCGTTTCAAGACTGGCCATCTAGAGAAGATGCATGCGTGTGTGGTTCATGGCTCATGACCGGTCGTCTAATTTGGTCTCCCCCTCGAGCATTCTATTTGTTTGTTCACATGATGCTAGCAAGTGGAGTATATATAAAGTAGCTCATGTTATGTGAAGTGCCCCCTCGTTCTTCGACCGAACTTCGTTTGTCAGCTGTTTTGATTCTGACTCTGAGTTCTTGTTATGGGCGGACGAATGTCTATATGTATGTACCGATGCTTGCTGGCGCATCCGGCTTTAGATGTTAAGGTTTGGTGTGATGTCCGTTTGGTATTAGGTCCGGATATTCGACACATCTTCATCAGTGGGATAGGAGTAGCAAGAGGTGTTGCCTAGATGGTGCCTTCAGGCTCACTGATGTATTACTTTATATGGTCTCTGTGAATAATTAATAAGATGGCCGCATGCATCGTTCAGATGCAGAGGCCGGGGGTCTATCCTCTTTTAAAAAAAAAACATACCGGTACTTGCTACTATTTCCTCTATCCGAAATTACTTGTCATTCAAATGAACGTATGTAAATACATCTAAATATATCAATTTAAGCGATAAGTAATTTAGGAAGTGGTAAAGCCGAGTTTATCCTGAAGTAACAAAAGGAGGGTTTGGTGGGTCAGTGACTCTGTCCGCCAAGATTAAGGATGGATTAACGAGCTACTCTGCTCGTGCTCGTTAAGGCTCAGCTCATTAAACTCGTTAAGATTAACGTGTAGAAAACACTGATCGGCTCGATTCGTTTCAAGCTCGTGAGCGCTTGCTAACAGATTTTTCTGTGCTACGGTCTACATAATGAGTGTGTAGACGTTGTTTTTAAGAAGGAAGATGATGACTACAAAATAAAATGCACTAGTTTGTTGTCTCCTATGCAGATTAGGTTGAATGGATGGGCTGAACTGCTACGAATATTTTATCACTTAAGATGAAAATATGTGTTGTATTGTTACTAACGAGCTACTCGTGAAACTCGTTAGCTTGTTTGTTAATCTCGTTAAGCTTAACGAGCTGAAATCGATGATTGGCTCTGTTCATTAAGAAGCGAGCTAGGAGGTAAACGAGCCAGACTATCAAGTGCTTATTGAGCTGGCGAGGTACGAGCTTTGGTCCGGCCCTAGCCAAGATGCATCACTCTCATTTGATGCTCGTGACGCTCTCTCGTTGTAATCAACAGCCCCAAAGTCAGAGTGATGAGTGAATGGAGCAGCATTGAAACGCAAAAGGCAGCCTGCTACAGCAACCGCGAGAGGAGAGTCAAACGAAGGCGAAGGCGATCGGTCACGGGCCACGCAATGTTCCCTTGCTTCCCTGTGATGCAGCGACCGAGTCCCAGTGAGCCTTTTCGTGCTTAGCTGATGCCTGCTTCTGATGTTCGGCCGTAGGTCGCTGTGGGGGATGCAGCAGTGCAGTGATCACGTCTGGAATTCTTTGACCTGGCGGTCGGCATGGTTAAGTTCCTACTAGCTAGTTTTGTCCGCCTTGATCTCCTGTCTTGCCCCCTGACTATTCAAGCGGCCGGTCATTGATGTACAGTTCCCAGTTAAGTCATGTACTCATGTTCTTTAAGCCGTGCTTTGGTGTGGCCAGGTCTGGCCACCCGTTGATGCGAGGCCGTGCGTTCGCCTCGTTTGGTAGGCCGGATGCCACCCACGTCGCCAACATGGCGGCACCATCAGCACGGCGTCATCACCGAGTCACTGACAGGGAACGGCATTTGTGTTCCTACACTCCACTTGTGGCCGGCCTTGTGGGCTGCGAGAGCTAGCCTCTTCACGTTGCATGCTGCATGCACACACGAACCAGCTACGGCAGGGCTCGTACGGACGTCCCACGAGTTCTGTATATGCCGGAGACTAGCAGCAAGAGTAGTGGTAGTTCAAGGCGGTCACCGATCGACAGGGACGCAGCGCGGCGTCGCCGTCCAGACCCGCGTACGTGTCCGTCCGGGCCACCGCCCGCGGCCGCCCCCGCGCTCGCGCCGCGAACAACGAAGCAGTCGTCGCCGTCGGGTCAGCAGCGGCGCCGGACGCGGCCGAAAGAACACTTTTTCCCTCCCCGACAACGAGTCGCCGGTCACCTGCACCCCTCGCTCACATGGGCTCCCCTTGGACCGCAATTACCCGATCGCGGCGAGACAGATGCGACGAGGTGGCGATGGAACCACCGTCACAGGTGTCAGGCGCGCGGCCGAGAGGTCGGCTCCCGCCGCTCTGTGGCTCGACATACGTCGGTCTCGGCATGCCGTTCCTGGTCAAAACCGGAGAAATCGCTGGCACCGATGGATAGCTATTTGGGCTGTGCCCTGTAGTTCGTTTTTCTAGTTTTTTTTCCTGATTTGTTTTGGATTGGTCGTGTTGTTTATCCTTTTTTTTAATATAACTACTAGTAAATGCGCACGTGCAACACACGTGTAATCTCAATCCAGCTTAAAGATCTGCATAAATCTTAATCTACGCACGTTGGTAATGAAGCATAATAATTGTTGAATATGTGCACACAAGGCTGCTTTTAGTTCAGTTTTACGAAGCCTGATTTGGGTTCAGTTTTTAGTGCATACAGACTGCTTTTCTGTTCAGTAAAACATGAATCAATCTTCTTCGAAAAAAATGAAGAAGCAGAGATGAAAGACCGGCCTCTAGCACCGCTGCTGCATGTTTGATAGTTGCGTGTCCCCTAATGGCGGCGCTGACGACCTAGGCCCGATGGAGAGGGACGGGCAAGGGGTTCAGGCAGTGTCCATGATGGTCCAATGGCCCAACGCCAACGGACGGCCATGCGCCGTCCCTGACAGGTCCGACGGGGATGGGCGGTGCCTCCGACGCGCCCCCGCTGGTCAGCCACACGGTCTAGGCGGCGTCCCCGACAGTCGGCGTCCTTGAAGTTGTGATGGCATCACTACGGCCGAGGCCAAGCAAAGGCGATGGGTAGATGGGGCACAGAGATGTGAGGGCGGCGTCCTTGAAGGTGCTGCGGGTCGAGGCATGGGGGCGGCGTGCGTCGCTGAAGCGAGATGATGGCACGATGCCGTGGGTCGGTTCGTTGTGTCAATTTCCTTTCTTGTGAAAGGGTACGTAAGCAAGGGGATCGCGCGATGCTTTGATATGGCAGTTTTCTTTCGTATGAAAGGGTATGTAAGGAAGGTGATCAGGGAGAGAAAAGATTGATTAACAATAAATACGCTTAGTGCTAAACGTGTTTAGTTGCTCACCATTAGAACAATAAGGACGGTCGGATTAACGTTAATGTATAATTGAGATTTCTTGGATTTGCCTCGCTGGGTCTTTTTATATTGGTATAGATATAGATGTAGATACATGCAGCTATCGTGCATGGTTAAAAAAGACCCCGGAGAAATCGCTGGCACCGATGGATAGCTATTTGGGTGTGCCATTGCCACGTCGGGGGTATGCTCTTATGCTCGATCGATGTATCGTCCCGCCGATGGACTCCGGCCGTAATTAGAGAGGGGCGACAATTAAGTCAGTCATTGATGTGCAGCCATCGGCGGGAGCTGGCCGCAAGCTCAATGATTGAGTTGTGTATAGTCTGAAAGAAGTGACGCGAGAGCACAAATGTAATTATAACTAGGAAAGTAATGTTTTTTCATAGAGAAGCAAGAGCAGAATGTTGACTGCGGGATCCCACGACGGGTGTGCTCGACCCGTGACACGGCGGGAGCACAACGGCACGGGGCATGGCGGGAGCGCGCGGCCGCACAAGGTGACCAACGGCCACGCGGGTGACCGGCCGAGTCACGGTAGCGGATCCGACGGCTCACGACCCTACAGGGTCGTGGCTGCATCCGAGGCACAAGGGTGGGAAGCGGAGCTTCCGAAATTTCTCTCTCGCCAAAGGCTGGCGTGTATCATTTTTTCTTTTCGAGCATAAGATTTGTCTCATCTATTAAATAAGAAGATAATAAAGTTTAGAGTTTTGCATAACACCCGTGCAAACGGAATGACAATTACCCAAACAAAATTACAGTCCTAAGGTTTTTTTTGCCGACAATAAACCATTACTTCTTCAAGAATGGATCTACGGAAAGCATGCGGTGGCGCAAATTTTTGACGAAACACTCTAGCATTCCACTTGTTCCAAACAGTCCATGAGATGAGCACGATGAGGGAGGTAATGGCATGCCAATTCGGGCTTCGGTTATCGGTTCGTTTGTCCCACCACTCGTTGACGGATTCATCAAGATGCCATTCAGAGCTGTTGACGTGAGGTGGCCCAAGCTTCTCGATGCGTATACACAAAAATACATCCTCTTGTTTGGGAGGCCAGATTCTTAGTCTACAGGGAAAAGAAACTACAGTACGCCATTGTTTATAGTATCTGATGTGGTCATTTATTTGCCTCAAAACATTTTTGGGTATCTGCTAGAGTTGGTTTTATATTTACAAGTTGCAAGGGAAGATGTTTCATTCTGTAAACTGCACTTGCTCGTCTTGAGCATGTGGATGGCTATAGGTACCGAAGCTACTTTGTCTACTCGTGCCAAGTACTGTACGTGGTAAATTAAAGACGAGCTTTTCCAGTGGGCAAACAAGAACATGGGCCGGGTCAGTCGGTCCGTCGCCAAAGGCCAAAGGATCATCACTCTCTACGGGACACATTGAACGCAAGAATCGCACAAAATCCCCGACTTTTCGAGCCAAGGAGACCAGGAGAGCGACACGAAGGCCAGTTAACTTTACAGTGAACGCCATGCTCCTGTCGCTCTCCAGTTGTAATCACAGTCCCGGAGCGAACGAAGAGGCATTGAAACGCAAAAGGCAGCCGCCGCAGCCTACAACAACCGTGCGTGAACGCGGTGTCGGAGGTCAATGGAGACGGGAGGGCGATCGATCACGGAGCACGGTGGCCACGCACGGACAAGGTTGGTTTGCCTTGATCTCCTGTGTATATTCAAGCCTGTCAGTCGTGTACAGTTTCCAGTTAAGCCATGTTGTTTAAGTTTGTGCTCTGTAGTACGCACAGATCCGTATATATTTGATCCAAGGTCCTGGGTTCGCCCCGTTTCGCAGACCGGATGCCACCCACGTCGCCAACTTGGCGGCACGATGGTCGATGGATCAGCAGGGCGTCGTCACTGAGTCGCTGACAGGGAACGGCATGTGTTCCTCGACTGCTCACTCCACTTGTTGGATCAGTGGACTGGACGATCGAGTTGTCACCTTTTCCCTCGTCCAAATCTGTATTCAGGGATCGATAACTTTAGTAGATGGCCCGACGCAGGGCGAATTCTAGAAGCTTGGAAAATCGGAACCGATCGAGCAGCGATCACACACAGAGAGAGAGAGAGAGAGAGAGAGAGAGGAAATTAGGTTCGAGCTTTGCACATGCCGGGGATTGTCACTTGTCAGCAAGCCAGAGCAGTCCAAGGCGTTCAAAACTGATGGACGGGGACGCAGCGCGGCGTCGCCGTCGATCCCCGCGTACGTGTCTGCCCGGGCGACGGTCCCTCGCGCGCGCGCCGTGGCCAAGCGAAGCAGTCGTCTCCCCGGGTCGCCGTCGGGCCAGCAGCAGCGCCGGACAGGGCCAAAAGAACGCTTTTTGCCCGACACCGAGTCGCCACCGCAACGCGCCCTCACATGGGCTCCCCTTGGACCTCATTTATTTACGGCCCCGCCTTCACTCGATCGGGATGAGACGGACGAGACGACGAGGCGGCCATGGAACCACCGCCGGCGGCACAGGTGTCGCGCCCGCGGCCGAGAGGTCGGCTGCCGCCGCCCTGTGGCTCGGCGCACGTCGGTGTCGGCATGGTGTCTTTGGTCAAAACCGGGGGAAAACGCTGGCGCCGATGGACGCCGATGCCGATGCGGATCGCGACCGTGCCCCGCCACGTCGCCGGGCTGCTCGATGGATCGTCCCGTCAATGTGCTCTTCCGTGATTACTAGCAGCTGTTTGTTGAGAGAAGGCGCGACAATTAAGTCGGTCAGTAATGTGCACGCTGCCGCTGCGCGTCGTATCGGCCAGCACGTACGTGGCGTCCCCGCGGGGAAGAAGGCAGGAGCTGGCCGCAAGCTCAATGATTGAGCTGTGTGCTGCTGTCTAAAAAGATTGTCGTGAGTGTGAAGAGAGGAGAGAACGATTGGAATGAACAGTAACTTCTCATTGATGGAAATCAGGGCTATTTATACCCGGTACATGGCGGTTTACAAAAGGGGCGGTTGCCAAAAAAAGTAACCGACATAGTATTGATTAATTACATAATTAATACATATTAATTATTCCTAACAGTGAGCGCACGTAATTTGCATATGCACTACTACAAGGAAAAGAATGTGGAAATGATTCTATGTCTGGAGAAATATCTCTAGAAATTAAAAGACGGCTCTTGATTATCTCGCATCACATGAAACAAATAAAGACAAGTCAAAAGTAGTACAAATACACCCAGATATTGAATAGCTATATTAAATCTCACATGAAAGATGCTTCAGCAGTTTAGATGTTTAGAAAAGCACATACTACTTTGTATTCTATTTATTTCTTAACATAGAGGACAATGCAGAACATATAAGCAAATAAATAAGCACAAAGTTGCTCCATTTTCCATCAATAACAAAACAAGGAAATCTTGACATCCTCGACTCGAACAGCAGAAATCACAAATTTTAAAATAAATCAATGTTGAAAATTTCTCTGAACCCAAAGGATTTCATTTTCTTGATTGCCAAGGAAATCCATGTGCGCATTCATCATGTACTAACCCAGTGAAGACCAAATACAAGTACAATCATCATTGTTATAGTATGTTCCGGTGAAAAATAGGGGGGGCACCATCATGTGGTGAAACCATAGTGGAAGAACGAACTTAATAAGCAAACGACAAAAGTATTGGAGGCTTCCATTAGTTTTCCTTCTCTTCCATGATCATCTTTGATACGATAGGCATATTCCTTGTCAAACTGAAATGAAAATTACTGAGATCACAAACTAACAAAATGATCTGATCGCTCAAATCTGTAAAGCAATAATTTCTTCCCTCCCATTATTATTGCATCCTAAATGTTAAAACATGTGAAATTAGTAATAAGCCTGCTATAACACCAAACGACATAAGAGTTGCTACTGTCTAACCCAAGTAAAAAATTCATTTGCTTTTGGGACCATCATCCAAGTACCAATATCCTCCGTTACAAAATGCTCTTTACAAGTCTAAATTGGTTTTATCAACAATGGTGTGTTTATTCGGTGTTTGATTTAGCGACTTGATGCAAATGTGGAAGTTGTGTAATACCTGATAATGCGAGGAGATTTTTCAGTATGAATGTATGATTCTTACATAACTGAGTTGAGTAGTTCACTCATGGCCCTTGAGCATGTAACATTTGAATCTCTCTAAGCTTCAGGTTGGAAGGATCAGTGATAACAAAAATTCACACCCATGCAGCTACAAAGGCAAATATTGTAGCTCTTGTTCGAAGGCAAGACACCATAACCGGGTCTAGCTGCATATTTCAAAATAGTTTCGAGAATTGCAATACTTACATTGGCATGGGCTCTCTCAAGTTGCATAGTCAGAACAAGTTTCTCAAAACTATGTGCTAAATATGAAAATGTGTAAAACTTGCTTGCTTAAATATTGGTACACCAATGGTTCATTGTCCTGATCCATTGGGATTTAAATAAAATGCTAGTATATCATGGTCCCAGACCTCATCATCATTACTGGAAGACTCACAACATGCTGCAAGCTTACCTGGAAATGAAGTTTGTAACTATGGTCACAGTTCAACTCTCAAACAACATAGTTATTCAGATTTTAGCCAGCCTAGCAAATTTCACACCAGATCTCAGTGCTCACTAACCATACCAAGAGTTGACCACACAGTGACTCAGTAACAACAAGCGGTACTAAACATAAATAATGCAACATATACTACATTTTGTCTTTCAAGCAATGTAGGTGCGGGACTTGCTTGATGAATCAACACTTCGACGCTTTGCGCAATATGCCATCACCTGTTCTAGAATCAAACTATGATCAATTCTGTAAAGGAATTAGTCATTGATCAATTCACTAATTAGATGGTTTAATGGAAAAATACATATACCAGTGACTGTCAGACAACCTCTTGTCCTTTAGAATAGGCCTCTGCGACTCCTCGACCAGACTCCCACTTCATGTGTTCGACACACAGGCACAACAAAGCTTTAAGAAAGATCAATCTTCACAAAGACTGGGAAATCTTCACCAGCAAGTGATCCTTGGAAATCTCACTGAGAAGGGCGTAGAAACATAATACATGAGACCTATAAAATTTCAGATAGAAGTGTTATATATGAAGAACCATTTTCTAACAACAGTTCTCCACCAGTGAGAGAAGAAACTTAATAATGATACCAAATAAGGCATAAAAAAGTATTTGCTAGAATTACTAACCCTGTATGCAAGTAGTAAATTTTGTCAATCATTTTTCTTCATGTAACACATATATCTGTTGCATTAAGAACAATACACATGTCTCCATCTTCCACATGAGGTGCATAGGTTGGCTTGTCCTTTCCTTGAGGCACAACAACTATTTGGGATGCCACATGAGACTCATACCGGGTAGTCATTTGGGGATTTCAACTGCAATGTTAGTTTCATTTTCCAGTGAGAGCCAAAGAGTTGTAGTTTCTTTCACTCAAACTATAAGCTGGACGCATGAAAGAAACATACTGGACAATTATTAGAGGATTTCAACTGCAGGCTACTTTCGTTTTTCAGGCAGGATCAAATGGTTGCAGCTTCTTTCTCTCAATCCAATAAATTAGTGAATTTGCACCAAATCAAAATAAGCATCAGATGGGATGTGAGATGGAGCATAGAGGGATAGGATGGGGTTGGACTGGGAGAAGCACGGACCAAAGCAAAACGAGATAACCAAAACTCATTCAGTCCAACATACCAAATCAACCTAAAAGCGCAATGAACTTATCCAGACCCATCGCCGTCAGCGGGCTCGGCACTCGGCAGGCACGTCCATGCCTTGTGCGCCACCAGCCTCTCCACCACGAACGGCCTCCACTGCACCTGCGGGGCTCTCTTGCTCCTCCTATTCTTCCTCCTCCCCTCCTCCTAAGACCACCACCACGGCACCCAAACGCAGTTCAGAGAACAGCGCAACCCGATGGCGCATCGATCATAGGGGAGCGCCATGGCACGACAGAGGAGAAGAATCTGGTATGGGGGAGGCGGCGGCGGGCAAGAGGTAGCGTGGGAGAAAGAGGAAAGAGGAAAGAGGAGAGGAGGAGGCGGCGACAAAGAGGGAAGGCGTCGTGGCCTCGTGGAGTCGTGAGCGAGACCCGGGTTAGGTTAGGCCAATCCTATGTGAGTGAGCGACTTGACCAATCCCGTTGCGTTCGTTTTGTCGTTTCTTATCTGATGTGGCTAGCGCGAAAGGACGTCCCTTGCATGACTGTTAATGGGTTCGATTGTCTAAGCGCACCAAGACGTGGACGGTATGGCGCATGGCAGAAAACTATATCAGCTATCGATATTCATGATAATGCCCATAATTTATGGCAAAGTGTCCTAGAGCATCTACAGCTGGACTTGGCAAATCCGGCCCCTCAAACGCCCGCGGACGCGACCAGGCACGCCCGCAGGCGCATCCGGATGGCCCCTCATATTTCCTTCCAGGCATCTACATATCTCAAATCCAGACTCTCAAATTCATGCAAATACATGCACGTCTATGATGCAACACAATGTCACACGTAAGTAGCAATTATTGGTATCAAGCATAGATGGGGTTTACATAAAATTTATTTGAAGTGCCAACCTCAAGCATTGTCTCCTTGGTTGCCATTGTGGATCCACATATACTCCACAAGATCATTGGATAGTTGCGTGTGCACCTGCTGATCTTGAAGATTCTAATGCATCTGTAGAAAGTTCATAAGCTGAACCGCATCTTGATCTTCTGGGATTTCAACTTGTTCTCTGGGCGCTTCGAAATCATGGGTTTGGGCTACACCATGACCCTCATCCTCGACAATCATATTGTGTAGAATAACACAATGTCACAACATGTCATCAACTGCCACAAAGTTTCTGATTCTCACATCATTGCAGCGCTCCGCTCAATTCCCCAACGAGTCTGAAGCACATCAAATGCCCTCTTCACATCCTTCCTAGCTGCTTCCACAAACGCCACCCTGAGGATAGATACCATCGGCAAGATAGTACCACATGTTGTAGTCTCGGCCGTTGATGATGTAGTTGGACGGCGGTGATTCCCCATTGCAAAGCCTCCTGAACACCAGAGATCGTTGAAGCACGTTGATGTCGTTCTGAGAACCGGGCATTCCAAATAAAGCATGCCAAATCCATAAGCCATGTGATGCCACCGCTTCTAGTATGATGGTGGCCTCTCTAGTGTGACCTTGATACATTCCCCGCATACCTTTGGGCAGTTCTTCCATTGCCAATGCATGCAATCAATTGATCTGAGCATTCCTGAAAACCCCCTTGCCTCTCCAATAGCCAACATTTTCTCCTTGTCCTGCGCATCTGGTTCTCTGAGATAGTCAGGTCCAAACACCTCCACCACGGCATGGGCAAACTTGACAGTAGTCTTCAGGCACGTGCTCTCCCCCATCCTAACCATCTCACCAATGGCGTCTGCAGCAGTATCAAGTGCAAGCATCCTCAGAGCAGCTTTGCACTTCTGCTTGGCCGAGAAAGAGAGTTGAACGTAGCAATCCCTTATGAGCTTGAAGTAGTCGTCGTGTGCCTCCACTCCCTCCACAATGCGCAAAAAACAATGGTTTTCGCATGCAAAAACGGCGACAAGACCATGGATCATCCAGGAAAGCAGGTTTGGGAGCAAAGTAGTCATTGTGCAGTAGCTTTGCTCCGGACACCCTGTCCCGGTTGATCACTCTTCTTCCTTTGATTGAGCCCTTGAAGTTGACAATATGCTCCACTTGCCGGTCCATTTCCTCTTGCATGCTCATGAGCATGATCATGTCCACTTCTTCGTCCGAATCTGATGAATTGAAGAACTCATCTTGAATCATTTGGTCAAGCTCCGTCAGTCCATACTCCTCGTCCGACGAGGCATCGGAATCCATAATTTACCTAACAAAATCACAAAAATTAGGTTCAGGAACCGGTAAGGAAACCTTCCAACAAGTTCCTAAAACAGGTTGTAACAGTTTGGTTACTCGCTTCCCTAATGGGTCGGTCGATCTCCTACGCCAATGAGCGATCGGAAGCTTAACTGTCACAATGAGCGATATAAAGGCATTGTGCTTGAAGTTTTTGCAAGAAAGAGTAAAAGGCTCAAGATTAGGCTCATGGAATTCTGTAAAATGGAGGCTAGCCTTCAGCCCATGCAAGAAAATGGCGGCAATTCAACTCAAATGATATGTATCGTTGCGTACATGTGTGAACTGGTTTGGATAAACCGGTTTAATTGCTCGTAAAGTTGGTTCATGCTGGATTTCGAGGGCGGGTCTATAGGAGTCCTCCTCCTCAGCAACTTATGCGCCGCTTAGGGAACGCAGAACTCACATGCCACTGCTTGTGTGGCAGCCCAACCAGCAGCCAGGAGTCGGCTCTTGCATATTTCTTTTTTCGGTTTTCTTGTCGCTCGTTTCACACTTCACTGATCGCGGTTGACTGGTCCACCGTTGACCGGTTGATTACTGACTGTTGAATTTAGAGAGAATAATGTTATTTTTTTGAAGTGCAATTCAAAAAGAATTGTTCCTGAATTCAAAAAATTAACGGGTTCAAAAAAGTTCATGATTTAAAATTGTTCATGAATTGTTCATGCAAATATAAAAAAGTTCATAAAATTTGACAATAATTCCACGAATTTGAAACAAATTCAAGACTTTGAAATTTCGTAATTTGAAAAGGTTCAAAAAAAGGAAAAAGTTCATGAATTTGAAATAAATTCCAAAAATACTTGTAAAAAGTTCTTAATTTGAAAAGGTCATGAAATTTCAAAAAGCTCGGGCACTTAAGAAACTGTTCAAGAATTTGAAAAGTAAAAGTTCACCAAACCTACAAAAAATTCGCAACTTTTGAAACTTCCAAGATATTACTTTATATGAAAATGGAAAAGGAAAAACTACCAAAAAAGAAAAAAAGTATAATAAAAATTCAAAACAAAATGAGAAATTGGTGAAAACAATAACATGGGACGGCCTAGTTAGCTAGCGTTGTTGAGGGAGTGGGGGGGGGATACTCCGCTTTGTCGAAACACCTTTAACTAGCTCGCTTGTAGCAAGATAGACCGTTGCCCCTGTGTGACGCCCCCGATTCAATCGTACACTAATCATGCACGCAAATGTGTACGATCAAGATCAGGGACTCACGGGAAGATATCACAACACAACTCTACAAATAAAATAAGTCATACAAGCATCATAATACAAGCCAGGGGCCTCGAGGGCTCGAATACAAGTGCTCGATCATAGACGAGTCAGCGGAAGCAACAATATCTGAGTACAGACATAAGTTAAACAAGTTTGCCTTAAGAAGGCTAGCACAAACTGGGATACAGATCGAAAGAGGCGCAGGCCTCCTGCCTGGGATCCTCCTAACTACTCCTGGTCGTCGTCAGCGGGCATCACGTAGTAGTAGGCACCTCCAGTGTATTAGGAATCATCGTCGACGGTGGCGTCTGGCTCCAGGGCTCCAGCATCTGGTTGCGACAACCAGGTAGAAGGGAAAGGGGGAAAAGAGGGAGAAAAGCAACCGTGAGTACTCATCCAAAGTACTCGCAAGCAAGGAGCTACACTACATATGCATGGGTATATGTGTAAGGAGGCCATATCAGTGGACTGAACTGCAGAATGCCAGAATAAAAGGGGGATAGCTAGTCCTATCGAAGACTACGCTTCTGGCAGCCTCCGTCTCGCAGCACGTAGAAGAGAGTAGATTGAAGTCCTCCAAGTAGTATCTCCAAGTAGCATCTCCAAGTAGCATCTTCAGTAGCATCGCATAGCATAAACCTACCCGGCGATCCTCCTCTCGTCGCCCTGTAGAAAAGCGATCACCGGGTTGTCTGTGGAACTTGGAAGGGTGTGTTTTATTAAGTATCCGGTTCTAGTTGTCATAAGGTCAAGGTACAACTCCAAGTCGTCCTGTTACCGAAGATCATGGCTATTCGAATAGATTAACTTCCCTGCAGGGGTGCACCACATAACCCAACATGCTTGATCCCATTTGGCCGGACACACTTTCCTGGGTCATGCCCGGCCGCGGAAGATCAACACGTCGCAGCCCCACCTAGGCACAACAGAGAGGCCAGCACGCCGGTCTAAACCTAAGCGCACAGGGGTCTGGGCCCATCGCCCATAGCACACCTGCACGTTGCGTACGCGGCCGAAAGCAGACCTAGCCTAGTGGCGTTCCAGTCCAATTCGGCGCGCGCCGCTCCGTTGCTGACGTCTGAAGTGCTTCGGCTGATACCACGACGTCGGGATACCCATAACTACTCCCACGTAGATGGTTAGTGCGTATAGGCCAGTAGCCAGACTCAGATCAAATACCAAGATCTCGTTAAGCGTGTTAAGTATCCGCGAACGCCGAACAGGACCAGGCCCACATGTCTCCTAGGTGGTCTCAACCTGCCCTGCCGCTCCGCCACAAAGTAACAGTCGGGGGCCGTCGGGAACCCAGGCCCACCTCTACCGGGATGGAGCCACCTGCCCCTTCAGCCCCCATCTCCGAACAGTATCACAGGTAATGTAACAGTGTAAAGTATATAGTATATGCCCGTGATCACCTCCCGAAGTGACCACAGCCCAGTAGTATAGCATGGCAGACGGACAAGAGTGTAGGGCCACTGATGGAACACTAGCATCCTATACTAAGCATTTAGGATTGCGGGTAAGGTATCAATAACTGTAGCAGCAATGACATGCTATGCATCAGAATAGGATTAACGGAAAGCAGTAACATTCTACACTACTCTAATGCAAGCAGTATAGAGAAGAGTAGGCGATATCTGGTGATCAAAGGGGGGGCTTGCCTGGTTGCTCTGGCAAGAGAGAGGGGTCGTCAACTCCCTAGTCGAACTGGTCAGCAGCAGCGTCGGTCTCGTAGTCTACCGGAGAGAAGAGGGGGAAGACATAATGAATACAGAGCAAACAAAGCATCACAAAATATAACAAGGCAATACGCGGTGTTCGGTGTGCCCTAACGCGGTAGTAGGTGATACCGATGAAAGGGGGGAAAACATCCGGGAAAGTATTCCCGGTGTTTCGTGTTTTCGGGCAGAGGAGCCGGAGGGGGAAAGTTGCGAGTTCGATAGGTTAGGGGTGTGTGGCGGACGAACGGACTGCGTATCCGGATTCGTCACGTCGTTCTGATCAACTTTCATGTTGAAAATATTTTAATCCGAGTTACGGATTAAAAGATATAATTTTCTAAAGATTTTATTAATTTTTGAAATTTAATTAATTATTTAATTTAATTCGAAAATGGATTTATGACATCAGCATGATGTCATGCTGACGTCAGCAGTCAACAGAGTTGACTTGGTCAACCTGACTGGTCAGTGACACATTTTAATTAACAGGTTAATTAAACTAATCATAATTAATTAAGGGGGTGGGCCCCACTGTCATACTAACTAATTAGCTAATTAACAGTAGTTAATTAAGTTAATTAACCATTAGGTTAATTAATTTTAATTGGTTAATTTATTCAGAATTAATTAGTTAATTAATTAATTTCATTATTCATTTATTATTATTATTATTTTCTAATTATTATTTTTTTTAAACATTCTGGGGCAAGGGCCCCGTTTGTCATAGGCCCCTAGGGGCCTAACGGGCACAGGGCGGTGCGAGCGCGGGCACCGCCCGAACGGGCGTGGGCGCTGGGTGCCCGAGACGGTCTAGGCGCGGCCCGCCGCACGGTGGGAGCGGTAGCGCGCCGGTGAGGTTTGGCCGAGGTGCCACCGGCCGGAGCAGTGCGGCCAGGGGCACTGGTCAAAGGTGGCGGCGGCGGTGAGCGCAGCAGCGCGCGGGAGGCCGCGCGGGGCAGTGGGCGAGGCCGACGCGAGATGCGGGCGCGGGGGAGCAGGGCGCGGGGCCGGGGTGCCGGAGTTGGCCGCGGGTGTAGCGGCGTGCTCGCCGGGGCCGCGGTTCGGGCGAGGAGAAGAGAACGGAGAGGGCCGGGGAGCACGTTCCCGTGCTCGGCGAGGAAGAGAGAGGGAGGCCGGGGCGGAACGGCCCGGCGCGGCGGCGGGGGGAAGGGCCTCGTCCGAGCGGAGGAGGCGCGAGGGGAGGGGTGTACGCGGGGCGGCCGGAACCGGCGACGGGGAGCGGTGGTGGCGCTCGGGAGGGAGACGAGGGGAGAGAGGGGATCGATGGGGGGAAGAGCTCACGGGGGGGATGCGTAGGGTCTCTGTAGTGCGCTCGGGGGCGGTCGGGGGCGACCGGCGAGGAGGAGGGCGGGGAGGCGCTCGGCGGCGATGCGGATCCGGCGAGGTGGGGTGGGAGTCGGGGACGGCCCCGAGGCGACGAGGGGGGGTCGGGCGCCCTGCGCGGCCGGTCGGGGAGGAGAGGAGGAGGTGAGGACGGGGTGGTGGGGCGCCGGCGTCGGAGGGGCGACGGGATCGGGCGGACCCCGATCCAGATCCAGCGAGGGGGGGAGAGGAGTGGTGCGAGTGGGGGAGAGTGGTGATCGGGTGGGGGTTAGGGTTCGGGGAGGTGGCCTTGTAGGCCAGAGAGGAGGGCCGGCTGGGCCTGGTGGGCCGGCCGGTGCGGAGGCCAGCTGGGCCGCTCGGCCCAGCGGGGGGGGGGGGTTCTTCTATTTCCCCTTTTTTTTGTTAGTTTTGTTTTCTGTTTTTTTATATACTTTGCTTTCTTTTAGTTTCCTATTATTTTAGTTTTAGTAAATTACCAAAGTGGCACCTAAATAGGATCTTACAAATTATGCCACTGCCACAATAGTTTAATACTTATAACAATTTAGTTTTGAAAATGTTTATTATTTTTAAAGCATTAAAATAATTGTTTTTGCTACTCTTTTATTCATTTAACAGTATTTAAACATTTTATAAAAGTGTGGTTTCTCCACCATAATTATCTATGCAATATTTGGTTCACTCCGAACATTTTAGTTTTAATATTTGAAAACTTTTATTGTTTGCCTATTTTTTGAATTTGAATTTGAATCGGTTTCGAACTAACGCGAGATTAGCAATAGTAATCGAGGTGACGTGGCATCACTAGCAGAGGTTTACTGTAGCTTGATTATCCGGGCGTCACAATTCTCCACCACTACAAGAAATCTCGTCCCGAGATTTAAGAGGTAGTGAAAGGGGGGAAGGTTTGGTAACGAATCTAGCGGGTCTTCTCATTCTGGCTTACTCTTCTCGAAGAGATCGATCCAATACATTGATGTCCTCATTTCTCTGCTTCGGGTCATCATGATGAAGTCGACATCCTTTCTTCGGGATCTTCATCGTACTTACGAATAGGTAACGGGGCAGATCGGCAACGACAGAATGCTATAAGGGTAATAATCTGGGATTAACCCATGAATGAGCATATGAGTACCTCTCGAGTTGAACAAATAAATCACATCGAGAGTAAAGTTTCGAAGGTACAATAAGAAGTTTCAAGCAGCCAGGCAATCGTTCAATGCCTAGTCAGAAGGTGAAAGGGGTTTCAAGCAATGGGAATAAGTATTGTGTCTGATACCAGAATTGATGATCTCTCGGAAGGTGGCTCATGAATCACATATGAAGTCAAGCGTGAGGAATAACTCTGACAACAGGGTGTACAGGAGAGTCAGGTTTCGATCCTGGGACCTGTGGGTTATGGGCCCACCATGTGGTTGAAAGTAGGAAGGGGGCCGACATTTTGCACGGTCATGATAGTAAGGCGTGTCAAAGGGTAGCCTGTCAGATATGTCCGCAACAACATCGATACCAAGGGCGAGGGGCGAAGAGAACCATTTCCTGCTCGTTGAACGAGGCGGACCAATAGGCAAAGTTCTCGTCCATCGGTGGCTACCGGAATGTCATCAACAATAGTAACAGGGTTACACCAGACAAGATGGTACACCGAGGTGTTTACATGAGCAGGGATATTACTGCTTATATTATATAGATCACAAGAAGGTTTAAACAAACCAATGGAAAGGAAAAGTGATTATTATGTTTAAACAGAACAATGGAAAGGAAAATGTGTTTAAACACATCTTTCAGGGGTAAATCCTTCCCAAGGACAAGCAGAGCAAGATATCCATGACAGGATATAAAGTAGAAAACCATTTAGGTAAGGGGGGAGGAATCTCATGATATTACTCATACAACGGTGTTAGGATAATTGATAATTAAAATATAGCATCGTGCTTCAAACGTGCCTGTTGAAAATCGGAGTACCATTGACATGCTTCGAGATAGCAGTGACATGGTCTTCAGGTGAAGATCAGACTTTGGAAACACGAAGGATCCATCAAGGATAACTTGTAGAATAAGTCTTACAATTTCCTCATGGATGAATGGATAACCTTGCTGAAAAGGAATCTATAATGATAGGTCCTCCAGCCGGGGGGGGGGGGGTGCTAGGCATGACATCCTGTTACCAGGTCATCAAAGGGCCAACAACATAACTCTTGGAAAGTTGTCCCAACCATCATATCTGACCGAGATTCAGATCCGATTGGTGTAATGATACCTCAGACTCAGGATGCCCGAGAATAAAAGGTGCAACACAAATAGACGAAATGACATTTCAGGATTCTCAGTAAATGAACTATGGGAGTGGGTTCCTGAAACAATAGTTCATCATTAAACCAAGGAGAGGAGGAGGGGGCTGATGGGCTCAGCGATAATCCATCGAGATTTCCGACAAGATGGATTTCCACAATTATGTGAACAAGGAGATAACATTTGTCAGATCAAATGGTATAATGATGTATGCTCGAGGAAACATACTCAATTAAACATTGGTTGAAAGGTGCACCCGAATATGGGTTGGGTCGCACGATCAATGTTAGAGTGGTGACTTGACGAACAAAAGAATTTGAATGAAACTCGACCATTACTTCAAAGCAATAGGGTTGCTAGAAGTTTTGAATTCACACCTCATGGTTCAATTGTCGGTATTCCGGTTAGAAACAACATGGGTACCAAGAAAGAATGGTGAGGGTGAGAAGTATCACCATACCAAGAATTCTTAAGAGGTGGAGTAATCCTCACGACCTCCTTGACATAAAAGATGGTAATACTCCATGGTAAAGAAGAACAAATGCTAGGTAGCAAGGAACTCGAGGTATAACACAGAACACAAACAAGTTTTTTTGTTGTTGGAGGGAACGCAATAAAGGGGTCGATGACAACACAAATCATCGAGGGCAAGGATGGTATTTCTCATCATTAATTCAATTGATATCCTGTAAGAGCATCAGAATGTAGATGGTGATCATGACACATTTGTCGAGAGATTCCACGAAGATGTAATCGATCCGCGATCACATCAAGTCAAAAAGAATGATGAAGCTAGAGGTTATTGGAACCATAGGTACGACACAAACTTGAAATCTAGCTTGTTGTTCAAGGCGAAATGATATGACGAGGAAGTTCGACGTAAGCTTAGCTATCGTCGCAAATTGGTGCTCCGAGAATAAGGACCAGGTAGCACAGTTAGAATCATCACGACAATGATGTAGCCAAACAGGCTAGGAATGGCGTGATCGGGTACAAGCTCATACTTATAGAAGCTTACTGAAGAGTTGTTGAACCGTAGAGCGGACTCGGTTCAGTTATCGGTGTCTTTGAGTGTTTAATAACTCAGAGCCCGTGAAAAATTGGAATCAGTGGTAAGGTAGCACTTGATGAAGAACTCATAAGAAGTTATGCAGTACCATGATAATCTCGAGATACCAGGGGGGTAATACTCAACACAAGATCAAAGTAAAGGTTGGACTGGTGTATTGATCCATAGAAGACAATAGTTTTAACTTGTCCGAGAAATGGAATCAAAGAAGAACAATCATGGACGGAACCACGGTTGCAAGGGATCAATTCACAGATACCATATGTTAGCTATCAAGGAAATAGTTATTATTACAAGAAGCTTCCATGATAGGATATACATCGCGTCCATGGGCATGAACACAAAGTTCAAGGTCGACTCCCACTTCCTCAATGCATAATCTTCCATTCACCTCTCGTATTTCGAAGATGACATTAGTTGTTGAAAGTTTTACCTGGTGCAATACCAGATAAGTATGACTCGTGAAAACTTTCGGGTTCACACGGTTTAGAGAAGGCATATGTTCAACCCATAGGGGCTTCTTAGAAACATATACCTCAAGTTGCCAGAGTAAATAACACAAGCCCGAAAGCAGAGCATGGTTGGCCAAGCAGAGGATACAACTTAACAAGGGCATCATGTACAAGGGGAAGAACTCACAAAGTGTTCAAATGTGAAGGACACTGTCGGATAACAATCCAACAAAGGAACCGATGGTCCACAACGGAGCTGGTGTGGGTATCGGTACTCTATCAAAGGAAGAAGGAATGCAAGTGCACCGGATTATAGAAACAACTGAATAACTCAATTGTCAAATGCAAAGGAATTATGATTCCCAAATCAAGGGATCAGAAGCAACGCTCTGATTAGGGGTGGATAAGTTGAATAGCCTTAGGGTACAATCGAAGACAATTCGATTGGTCGAGAACCAATTCCAGTTAAAAGAATGGCAGCTTGGCCGGAAAAGTAATTTATAAGGATCAATGATGATTGCGTGTATTCACAAACATATTGAGTCAACAGACTCAAAATGATAATGACAAGGAATGTCATTAGGACTACGAGACTTATGGGATTAACCATAATGCAAGCAAGCAAGAATTTCAAGAGCCAAAGGCTCCAGAGGATTTTCGGAAGATCGAATATTATTTTGAAGACTTTTGTGAAACACCTGAACAACTGGGGATGAGCGGATACTCGGCAAGCGCGAGTAATTATTCGTAGGGGTATTCATGCAGCAAGGAACTGCAGGGCAGTAAGCGTAAAGAATTCTCGGAATATCGAAGAGTATTTCAGGACATCTTGTAATAACAAGAGCAACTGGGGATGACAATATGAACGATAGGTGTAAATAGTTATCCAGAGGGATTTATCGATGGAAGTGAATTGCAAAAGCGATGGCACATAGTCTCGAGAGCACATCGTAGAGTATCTTCGGAATCTTCTGGTGCAGCAGACGATCATCAATAATAAGGGGCTCTCCGGGTGAAAATGATAACGAGATCCTAATGTTAGATTTAGTAAAATTCATTTAACCCGAATAGAAGAGATGTCAGAGTCCCAGAGTATAGGTCGAGGAATAAAAGATCCTACTACCACCCGATGGCGACGTGGGCCCATGGGCCACACAACCATGTTAGTAAAAGTTTTTCAACGACTAGACTCGACTTCGGCCAAGGAGTTGGAAGGGGGATTCCTACAGGCAGTCGGCTCTGATACCAACTTGTGACGCCCCCGATTCAATCGTACACTAATCATGCACGCAAATGTGTACGATCAAGATCAGGGACTCACGGGAAGATATCACAACACAACTCTACAAATAAAATAAGTCATACAAGCATCATAATACAAGCCAGGGGCCTCGAGGGCTCGAATACAAGTGCTCGATCATAGACGAGTCAGCGGAAGCAACAATATCTGAGTACAGACATAAGTTAACAAGTTGCCATAAGATGGCTAGCACAAACTGGGATACAGATCGAAAGAGGCGCAGGCCTCCTGCCTGGGATCCTCCTAACTACTCCTGGTCGTCGTCAGCGGCTGCACGTAGTAGTAGGCACCTCCGGTGTAGTAGGGGTCGTCGTCGACGGTGGCGTCTGGCTCCAGGGCTCCAGCATCTGGTTGCGACAACCAGGTAGAAGGGAAAGGGGAAAAGAGGGAGAAAGCAACCGTGTGTACTCATCCAAAGTACTCGCAAGCAAGGAGCTACACTACATATGCATGGGTATATGTGTAAGGAGGCCATATCAGTGGACTGAACTGCAGAATGCCAGAATAAGAGGGGGATAGCTAATCCTGTCGAAGACTACGCTTCTGGCAGCCTCCGTCTTGCAGCATGTAGATGAGAGTAGATTGAAGTCCTCCAAGTCCAAGTAGCATCTCCAAGTAGCATCTCCAGTAGCATCGCATAGCATAACCTACCCGGCGATCCTCTCTCGTCGCCCTGTAGAAAAGCGATCACCGGGTTGTCTGTGGAACTTGGAAGGGTGTGTTTTATTAAGTATCCGGTTCTAGTTGTCATAAGGTCAAGGTACAACTCCAAGTCGTCCTGTTACCGAAGATCACGGCTATTCGAATAGATTAACTTCCCTGCAGGGGTGCACCACATAGCCCAACACGCTTGATCCCATTTGGCCGGACACACTTTCCTGGGTCATGCCCGGCCGCAGAAGATCAACACGTCGCAGCCCCACCTAGGCAAAACAGAGAGGCCAGCACGCCGGTCTAAACCTAAGCGCACAGGGGTCTGGGCCCATCGCCCATAGCACACCTGCACGTTGCGTACGCGGCCGAAAGCAGACCTAGCCTAGTGGCGTTCCAGTCCAATTCGGCGCGCGCCGCTCCGTCGCTGACGTCTGAAGTGCTTCGGCTGATACCACGACGTCGGGATACCCATAACTACTCCCACGTAGATGGTTAGTGCGTATAGGCCAGTAGCCAGACTCAGATCAAATACCAAGATCTCGTTAAGCGTGTTAAGTATCCGCGAACGCCGAACAGGACCAGGCCCACCTGTCTCCTAGGTGGTCTCAACCTGCCCTGCCGCTCCGCCACAAAGTAACAGTCGGGGGCCGTCGGGAACCCAGGCCCACCTCTACCGGGATGGAGCCACCTGCCCCTTCAGCCCCCATCTCCGAACAGTATCACAGGTAATGTAACAGTGTAAAGTATATAGTATATGCCCGTGATCACCTCCCGAAGTGATCACAGCCCAGTAGTATAGCATGGCAGACGGACAAGAGTGTAGGGCCACTGATGGAACACTAGCATCCTATACTAAGCATTTAGGATTGCGGGTAAGGTATCAATGACTGTAGCAGCAATGACAGGCTATGCATCAGAATAGGATTAACGGAAAGCAGTAACATGCTACACTACTCTAATGCAAGCAGTATAGAGAAGAGTAGGCGATATCTGGTGATCAAAGGGGGGGCTTGCCTGGTTGCTCTGGCAAGAGAGAGGGGTCGTCAACTCCGTAGTCGAACTGGTCAGCAGCAGCGTCGGTCTCGTAGTCTACCGGAGAGAAGAGGGGGAAGACATAATGAATACAGAGCAAACAAAGCATCACAAAATATAACAAGGCAATACGCGGTGTTCGGTGTGCCCTAACGCGGTAGTAGGTGATACCGATGAAAGGGGGGAAAACATCCGGGAAAGTATTCCCGGTGTTTCGTGTTTTCGGGCAAAGGAGCCGGAGGGGGAAAGTTGCGAGTTCGATAGGTTAGGGGTGTGTGGCGGATGAACGGACTGCGTATCCGGATTCGTCACGTCGTTCTGATCAACTTTCATGTTGAAAATATTTTAATCCGAGTTACGGATTAAAAGATATAATTTTCTAAAGATTTTATTAATTTTGGAAATTTAATTAATTATTTAATTTAATTCGAAAATGAATTTATGACATCAGCATGATGTCATGCTGATGTCAGCAGTCAACAGAGTTGACTTGGTCAACCTGACTGGTCAGTGACACATTTTAATTAACAGGTTAATTAAACTAATCATAATTAATTAAGGGGGTGGGCCCCACTGTCATACTAACTAATTAGCTAATTAACAGTAGTTAATTAAGTTAATTAACCATTAGGTTAATTAATTTTAATTGGTTAATTTATTCAGAATTAATTAGTTAATTAATTAATTTCATTATTCGTTTATTATTATTATTATTTTCTAATTATTATTTTTTTAAAACGTTCTGGGGCAAGGGCCCCGTTTGTCATAGGCCCCTAGGGGCCTAACGGGCACAGGGCGGTGCGAGCGCGGGCACCGCCCGAACGGGCGTGGGCGCTGGGTGCCCGAGACGGTCCAGGCGCGGCCCACCGCACGGTGGGAGCGGTAGCGCGCCGGTGAGGTTTGGCCGAGGCGCCACCGGCCGGAGCAGTGCGGCCAGGGGCACTGGTCAAAGGTGGCGGCGGCGGTGAGCGCAGCAGCGCGCGGGAGGCCGCGCGGGGCAGTGGGCGAGGCCGACGCGAGATGCGGGCGCGGGGGAGCAGGGCGCGGGGCCGGGGTGCCGGAGTTGGCCGCGGGTGTAGCGGCGTGCTCGCCGGGGCCGCGGTTCGGGCGAGGAGAAGAGAACGGAGAGGGCCGGGGAGCACGTTCCCGTGCTCGGCGAGGAAGAGAGAGGGAGGCCGGGGCGGAACGGCCCGGCGCGGCGGCGGGGGGAAGGGCCTCGTCCGAGCGGAGGAGGCGCGAGTGGAGGGGTGTACGCGGGGCGGCCGGAACCGGCGACGGGGAGCGGTGGTGGCGCTCGGGAGGGAGACGAGGGGAGAGAGGGGATCGATGGGGGGAAGAGCTCACGGGGGGGGGTTGCGTAGGGTCTCTGTAGTGCGCTCGGGGGCGGTCGGGGGCGACCGGCGAGGAGGAGGGCGGGGAGGCGCTCGGCGGCGATGCGGATCCGGCGAGGTGGGGTGGGAGTCGGGGACGGCCCCGAGGCGACGAGGGGGGGTCGGGCGCCCTGCGCGGCCGGTCGGGGAGGAGAGGAGGAGGTGAGGACGGGGTGGTGGGGCGCCGGCGTCGGAGGGGCGACGGGATCGGGCGGACCCCGATCCAGATCCAGCGAGGGGGGGAGAGGAGTGGTGCGAGTGGGGGGAGTGGGGATCGGGTGGGGGTTAGGGTTCGGGGAGGTGGCCTTGTAGGCCAGAGAGGAGGGCCGGCCGGTGCGGAGGCCAGCTGGGCCGCTCGGCCCAGCGGGGGGGGGGGGGGGTTCTTCTATTTCCCTTTTTTTGTTAGTTTTGTTTTCTGTTTTTTTTTTATACTTTGCTTTCTTTTAGTTTCCTATTATTTTAGTTTTAGTAAATTACCAAAGTGGCACCTAAATAGGATCTTACAAATTATGCCACTGCCACAATAGTTTAATACTTATAACAATTTAGTTTTGAAAATGTTTATTATTTTTAAAGCATTAAAATAATTGTTTTTGCTACTCTTTTAGTCATTTAACAGTATTTAAATATTTTATAAAAGTGTGGTTTCTCCACCATAATTATCTATGCAATATTTGGTTCACTCCGAACATTTTAATTTTAATATTTGAAAACTTTTATTGTTTGCCTATTTTTTGAATTTGAATTTGAATCGGTTTCGAACTAACGCGAGATTAGCAATAGTAATCGAGGTGACGTGGCATCACTAGCAGAGGTTTACTGTAGCTTGATTATCCGGGCGTCACACCCTCCTGATGCAATGTAGGCATGGTCGACCCAGTAGGGATGTCGTTTTGATTCATTTTCGCTCGCTTGCTTCTTCTTTTTTTGTTTAGAAAACCTAGAATAAATATATTTCAAAAAAATATTGTTGTTTAAAAAAATGTTTTTGCAGTGTTAAAAAAATGTTAATGCAACTTCAAAACAATTGATAGCACTTCTAAAATGTTTAGACACATATTTGCATTATCTTAACATATATTTGAAATTTTTATTACAAAATATATTTTAGAAAATGTTAATCATATATTTAAAAAAATATCAAACATACATGAACTAAATGTATACAAAAAAGTAAAAATTAGAATCCGAAACATATAATCCCACCGTTCCTAAGTATACGCCTATTTAGAGATTCCGATATTGACTGCATATGACGCAAAATGAGTGAATCTACATTTTAAAATCTGTCTATATACATCCGTATGTAATCCACATTGAAATATATAAAAAAGTATTTTATTTACAAAAAGAAGGAGTATTTAAAAAATATTAATCATTGTATATAAGAAATTTTATTGATATATGTAGAAAATTATATTTAAAACTTGTATTCAAAAAATTCTAAAAGTTAATAAAAAATAATAACATGTTGACATAAAAAATATACTAGAAAAAGTTAGCCATTTATATGAAAACTGCTAAATATGTATAAAATATTATTCTGTCATGTACGAAAATTTTGCATTGTTTATTTAAAAAATGTATAACTTGTATAGAAAATGTAGAACATGTATAGATAATTGTACATTTTTTATTTAGGAAATACAAAACGAGTTTATTTAAAAAATGTACATTGTGTTTAAAAAAATGAATGTGTTGAAAAGAGAAAAGCTTAGAAAAAAGGAAGAAGGCGGGGAAAGTAAAAAAAGAAATGTAGAAAAGCGCGGAGGAAAATTGATTTAGAAACAAAGAAAAACAGAGAAAATGCAAAGAAAGCCGAAAAAGGTGAAGAAGAAGAAGACCGGTGAAGAAATCAAGAAAACCATACGAAAGCAGTGAAAAATGAAAAAATGTCGAAAACAAAAAAATTAATGCAAAATAATGAAACAGATTGAAAACCAGAGAAATGCAAGAGAACCGATAGAAACTACAGAGTAAAATTGAAAAAAAAATGATTCAAAAAAATGAAAACCGTAAAGAAAATACATAGACTACGTCCACAAAACCATAACAAAAAGACAGTAAAAGAGAAAAACAAGAAATAAAAGCAAATAAAACAGGACCAAATTATTCAAGGAGGGGGGGGGGGGGGGGGGGCGAATAATAATAAGAAGAGAACCCGAAATTGCTAATTAAGGTGTACACGTTGTAAAGATCACTTCAATATTCCTTGTTGCGACAAGTGGCGCACATGCAGCGCGCCACTTGTCGCAACCTGAGAGTTTTTCCTTTTTTCGTAGATCCGTTTATTCAAAACGTTTTATCTCTCAAACCGTGCGTTCAAATCTTGAACCGCTTTCACCGTTGGATTCCTCGCGTCGAGATCTTTAAAATTAGATACCATGTTGATAGGTTTTGACGAACTTTTTTTCACGAAAAAAATCGGACGAAAAAATCAAACCGGGAGCACGGGTTTTTTTCCTTTTTGAAAGAGGCACGCATGTGCCTCTCACAAATCACAGTCGTGCCTCTCGAGGAAGCAAAAAAAAAGAGAAAACACATTTTTTTTTGTTTCCGAGGAGGCACGGCCGTGACTCTCGTGAAAGCACAACCGTGACTTTGTGGAAGCAAAACCGTGACTCTCGCAAAAAGAAAAAAAACAGGAAACGCGTTTTTTCCCTTTCCAAGAGGCACGGGCGTGACTCTCGCGAAAGCATAACCATACTTCTCGCGGAAGCAAAAGTGTGACTCCCGCGGAAAAAAAGAAAAAACACGTTTTTTTGGTTTCCGAGAGGCACGGCCGTGACTCTCGCGAAAGCAGACTCATGCCTCTCGTGGAAGAAAAACTGTGACTCTCGTGAAGAAAAAAACAGAAAACGTGTTTTTTTCGTTTTCAAGAGGTACGGTCGTGACTCTCGCGAAAGCAAAACCGTGCCTCTTGCGGAAGCAAAATAGTGACTCTCATGAAAGGAAAAAAATAAAACATGTTTTTTCGCGCAATTTTTTCTATTGAAAAGCTAAGAAAGACCGGTGAAATAGCAAAATGTCGAAAATACCCGAAAAAACGGTTTAAAAGCCCAAAAACGCATGTGGAAAAAAATTCGGAGGAAGCGCCCAGAGCGACACGTGGCGAATGGCTGAGAGCGCGCCAAGTGGCACTGATCATCGCGAGGCTTCCGGAGGATTGCTCGTTAACTAGTTGCTCTCAAGAAAACCACCTACAATAACTGCAGACTACATCCACGCGATCCCGCAAGCGGCCACGGATAGAAGTAGTGGGCCGGCCAAGTTATAAAGTCTTCGAAAAATCCTTTGGGCGAGATGTATATAAACCTCGCACTAAGCAAGAAATAGGTGTCGCTGGTTTTCGGAAGATGCTGTAACCGAGGTGATCTAAACAACTATATTTATTTCAATTTGCAAATATATTTTCCGAGAGAAATGACATGAGCTGGCTTTTGGGCGTGGTGTTGTGCTGAAAAATTATATAACACTTCATAAATTCCTGAATATATTTTTGAGTTCAGGAACATGTTTCGAATTCATGAAAAATATTTGAATTCGCCTAAAAAAATCTAATATGTAATCAGATTTTAAATTCAGCACATACATTTTTTAGAATCTGAGAACAATTTTACAGTTTGCAAAAAATTATATGAATCCACGAACAGTTTTGGAATTCGCAATTACTTGTTGAATATTTGAACATTTTTTGAATTCTCCTCATACATATTATGAGTCTGCAAATATTATTTTAATATGCCACGTACATTTATTGAATTCACGAACATTTTTCGAATACATGAACATTTTTCTATTTCCTGAAGATTCTCTGAATCAAATTTGAATCCCCAAACATTTTCCGAATCTATAAACTTTTCTGAACACGTGATTTTTCTAATTAATGAACATTTTTTGAAGTTGTGACCATTTTTTAGAATTTGGGAACATTTACGGACAATTTTTGGAATCCACGATGTCTTTTCTCAATTGTTGTGTTTTTTCAAACCGCGAACATGTTTTGAATCATGAACTGTTCTGGAATTCATTTTTTTAAGTCCCAAACTATTTTTAAAATGCTCACAAAGCGTACCTTTTAGTGTAGGATGAACTAATTTTTCATGTGGAGTGTACGAAACCTAATTTTAACATACGATTAACATTTTTTGTATGGAATGAACTTTTTTTAATGTATGGTGAATTTTCAAAAAGTAGGATGAACTATGTTATAATATATGCTGAAGATTTTTTCTATATGTAGTGAACTCAATTTTTTTGTTCGGTGAGCTGTTTTGAACATACAATGACTATTTTGTTTTATAAAAAACTGAACCTTTTTTAATATACAATGTACTTCTTCTTTTTCATTTTTTAGTTCGTGGTTTTTCTTTTAAATCACAAACTTTTTCTGAGCTTTGAACGTTTTTGGAATTCGCAAAGATTGTTTTTGAAATGCATGAACATTTTTTAATGTGGATATTTTTCAAACTGACAAACATTTTTGAATTCACAAATATTTCTTAATTGGCAGCTTTGTTTCAAATTCATGGCATTTTATTGTTCAAGACTAGTTTTTAATAAATCCAACGAAGTAAAATATTCTCAAATATTGGGGTGTTTTTAATATATTTTGTAAACACAAATAAATAACGGGAGCGGCGTTCTGATTCCCAGGCTCATGTATAAAATATTGGTTGTGAATTAAAATCATTAAAATACAAGAAAATTCAAATAAAAACGACTTATTTTTTGGAGAAAGATGCCTGAGTGCGTGATGTCCATGCCGAATTTTAGAGCATTTTGATGTCTTAGTAGCTCTTAGCAGAAAAGAGAAATTTTGGTTCGGTTAATTTTTTTACTGTTTGTGCTCTCTTCAGTCCCGATTGTTTTTGAAAGCTACTAAGATGTCCAATTGTTTAAAAAAATTTCATGCACCTCACATACTCAAACATCTTCCAAGCAAAAAAAATCAGATATTTTTAAATTTTTGTAGTATTTTTTTCCCGAATTTACTGTTCGCTTGGTGCAGATGAGCCCGGGCTCAGAATTTGATATTTGCTATATACCCCCGAACCTTATATATCTAGAAAGGGAGCGAGTCTATCAAAGAACGAACCTGGAAACAAAACATAACTTCTTGTGTTTCTGTAGGTTCTTGTGTTTCTGTAGCTTCGGTCAGGTATTTCTTACGTTCCTCGCGTGGGCTGGCACTGAAGCCAGCCTGTAGACAGCCCTGCCTTTTTCTCTGTGTTTTTTCCAGCTGTTTCCTTTTTCGTTTTTGTGTGTGTGCTAGTTTTTTCCTTTTGGTTTTCTTTATATATTTTTCTTTTTCTCCTTTTCAGGTCGTGGATTTTTTATGTTTTTTCCGCATTTTTATATAGATTTTGCAATATATAGTGACTTATTTTCAAAATACGGTGAAGATTTTTTCAAGTACACACCGAACTTTTTTAGTATACGATGAATATTTTTCAAATACACATTGACATTTTCGTAATATATGATGGACAATGTCAATATAATGATTATGTCTTGAATGATCTTCATAAGTATGTGCGATTCTGTTAATTGCCCAACAATAATTTGTTTACCCTTCGCTATTGTGCTTTGAGAGAGATGCCTATAGTGAACCTATGGCCCTCGGTCCATTCTCTTTATATTTACAAGTTCCTCCAATTCTATCAATCTATTATTATTATTCTAGTTACTGTCATCCTTTGCTATGTTTACTATTATTTGCTTTTAACCTTGTGGCTAGTAAGAACAAGAGGAGTGACAACCCACTTGTCTTTGTTGGGTGCAAGCAGTTATTTTGTTTGTGTGCAAATGCTGCTACCCTTGTACGTGTGTTGACTCCTACTGGTTCGATAAACCTTGGTTCTTAACCTAAGAAAATACTTTATGCTGTTGTGGTACATCACCCTTCCTCTCAAGGGAAATCCAACAACTCTTGCGGGAGTAGCAAGAAGAGTTTCACCATGTACATCGTGTTGTCTCGAAAGGAATTGGCGAGATTGCTCACATAGTTGACGGAGCCTTCGAGGTTGTAGATGTCGGCCTACGTGTTGTAGGGCACATTATCTAGTACATCAACATGGGGTTGTTCCTCCTCATCATCCATGGTGAGTTCTTCATTCACATGTCTAGTTCGGGTGCCTTTTGATCGAATGCTTCATCTCCTTATTGTCCAACATAATGCAATCTTCCCTCATCTATCGAGAAGTGGTTAGGCATGGAAGTGGGGAACAAGTGTCCTGATGACCCACAAGTATAGGGGATTAATCGTAATCCTTTCTATAAGTAAGAGTATCAAACCCAACGAGGAGCATAATAAAATGACAAGTGGTTTTCAGCAAGATAATGTCTGCAAATGCTGAAATTGTAAGCAATAGATAATTTGGTAGCATGATAATTTGTAACTAGCACATAAAGGTAACGGCAAATAATATGCAGCAAGATAGCCCAATCCATTTGTGGCAAAGGACAGGCCAAAACGATTTCTTATAATAAGCAAAGTGTTCTTGAGGACACACGGGAATTTCATCTAGTCACTTTCACCATGTTGGCTTGATTTGTGTTCACTACTTTGATAATTTGATATGTGGGTGGATTGGTGCTTAGGTGCTGTTCTTACTTGAACAAACCTCCTACTTACGATTAACCACCTCGCAAGCATCTGCAACTACGAGAAATGTATTAAGATAGAATCTAACCATAGCATTAAACTTTTGGATCCAAATCGGTCCCTTACGAAGTAGCGCATAAAGTAGGGTTTAAACTTCTGTCACTCTAGCAACCCATCACCTAATAACTACCTCCACAATACATTCCCTTAGGCCCAAATATGGCGAAGTGTCATGTAGTCGACGTTCACATGACACCATTAAGGGAATCACAACATACATATTATCAAAATGTCAAACACATATCAAGTTCACATGATTACTTACAACATAATTTCTCACGTGACCTGAAGAACAAAAATAACTACTCACAAGTGATAAACATGTTCATGATCGGAGGGGTATTAAATAGTATAATGGATCTAAACATATAATATTCCACCAAATAAACCATATAGTGATCAACTAGAAGATGTAACCAACACTACTAGTCACACACAGGTACCAATCTAAGATTCTGGTACAAAGATTGAACACGAGAGATGAACTAGGGTTTGAGAGGAGATGGTGCTGGTGAAAATGTTGATGAAGATTGGCCTCCCCACGATGAGAGGGTTGTTGGTGATGATGATGACGACGATTTCCCCCTCCGAGAGGGAAGTTCCCCCGGCGGAATGGCTCCGCCGGAGGGCAAAAGTTCTCCTGCCCAAGTTCCGCTTCGAGACGGCAGCTGTCGAGGATATACCCCGCGGTATGACCCGGCCGGAATCATGACCCGACCGGGCTTGGTGACTCACCAGAGACCTGGCTGGAGCTTGGCGACTCACTGGCGATCCGCTCTCGTACATGGCGGTTTACATGTAACCCCCCGGGACATTGTGACTCACTGAAGACCCGGCGGGCGGATCAGACGGACGACAAGGCCCAAGGCCCAGCGGGCCGGCTTATACTCTGGTGGGCCGGATTAAGAGGAAAGGGATGATGAATATTTCCTTTACAAGAAGTCAAGACCCGGACTTGTATCCGGTTTATATTAAAAAATAGACTAGTCCTAATCCTAATAGGACTCACACATGTAACCCGCCCCTTTCAACATATATAAGGAGGGGCGGGGCTCCCCAAAGAGGGACAGAAAAATAATCTCTAGGGCTAGACACAAAGAGCCGGCTTACTGGCGACTCCCTCATGATCATAATGAGAACTAGCCACAAACAGCATGTAGGGTTATTACTGGATGATGTTTCCCGGGGCCCGAAGCTGTCTAAACCCTTGTCTTGTGTTGCGTCTCTCAATTTCGCTCAACCCCTCTCAAGATACCACATAGATGCGTTGGCCTCGCGACTAAGTCCTCACACTAAGGACATTTGCTGTGACAATTCTATGACAGTTGGCGCCCATCGTGGGGCCTGCGCACGGTGGTGTTGAGTTCTTGAAAGGAATTCTACAGGGATCAAGAAGCTCGCGATTTGGTCGGATAAAGAAAAGTCAGCATGGAACAACCCCGCACGATAACCCAGCACACGACAACATTAGGCAACACCGGCAAATTCATTGTTTATGATCAGAATTGTGATTAATTTTGGAGCTGGCAGTATGAGGTTTAAAGTTGATGAGACTAAGGCTGCTGCCAATGCATGGGTGCTTAGATGAGGTGCTAAACACATTAAATAGCTTAGCAACTATACTCTCCAATGCATAGGTGCTTAGCTTATGGTTGCTAAGCTTGCTTCATTTAATAATTTAGCAACTAAAACTCTTAATGTATTGATGGACTTTCTTCCTTTAAATGTTTTGCCTAGGTTCACGCGCTTAGCGTTGTTTCTTTCTGGGTCACCACACTCATCTCTCTCCTCTTAAATAACATGCCACATCAAATTTTTTGCTTACGTGGAAGACTTAGCATCTGTACAAGATGGAGCATTGGGAAGGGCCTATGATTGCATTGTGTGCAGCCATGGCCCTGAAAATTGCCTAAGACCGACAGGAGTACGATCTGTCCAATCCACCTAGCCACAAGTTTCGCCGAGACCGACGGAATCAGGTTCGATCGTGGCAACCGAAGACAGTAAATTTTTTCTACCCGTGCCGATGCTGGTGGCAAGCCCCGAGCGCGTCAACCGATAGCGCAACACACACATCAAATTCATTGAGCTGTCGGGTCGCGCTTGAGAAGACCGATTCCAGCTAGCTCAGGATTCCAATTGTTCCATGCCAAAGTGCACCAGATATTTCGCTGCTAACCGAGTCAATCAACAATACGTCCAAGTCAGAGTACGATTTGGTTTTGCAATGTTCAACGAATAGTTTAAAAGCAAGAGCCCATCACTGGTAGAAGTCAAAGGAAGGAAAATAGCATGATTTGCCTTACGTGAGCATACAGGATTCCAATGCCTGATCGATTTGACAAGTCAACGACAAGCTTGGACGAGGCCACGGACTTAGGCTCGGCTTCCGTTTTCATCTCTGAACCGCCATAGCTAGGCGCCCGTCCGAGTGGCCCTACTGAACCGGCACCTCTCCAACTCGCTGAGGTCTCACCCGCGCCTTGCCGCCTCTTCTCCACTCCGTACGCAACTGCCCCAGCTCACGCCTCTGCTCTACTCGGCGCGCTGCCTTGATTCGATACCGCCGCTTCAAGCCGTCCTGGCTGCAGCGCTGCATCGCTGCGAGTTGCCGCTCCCGCCGGTTTCCGTCTCTAAACCGCCGGCCTCATTTTTTCTACCAAGAGCCACGGCCCCTGCCGGACTAGACCTCGGGTCACCCCGGTCGAGCCGCCGTCGCGGTTGTATTTCACTGACACACCTCCATTGCCGGTTCACTTCTCTGCGTTAAGCCGCCGCTGTCTGAGGGCTGCCACTAGCTCATGCCCTCGTCACTCCAGCCGAGCCGTTGTCCACTCTGCGCCGCCACTATGGCCATTGGCCACGGCCCGCCGGCTTCCAAGTTGCATTGGGCCGCCGTTCCGCCTCAATCTGCTGCGACCCAGCCGCATTACGCACATCTTCTACTCATACAGCAGGATAAGAACAACTGTTTGATCTAGCACACGAGAGATCTACAGACTAACTTAGCACATGCATTTGAATCAAGTGTCCACAGTGCCTCATGGATGGGAAACTCAAAACCTGAAGGATCCCTATACTTCTCCACGTGAAAGAGCCCTCTTTGCCAGTAAAATTTCAAAGAAGTATAACTACTGTACATACATGGAGGGAGTACAGCCACTGTACACGCATGTACCCCTGACTTGCTGCAAGCTGCAGACTGCTTCTCCTGCGAGCCGCCGTCCCGCGTTGAGCCGCCGTCTGCCTTCGGGTCGACTCGTTTCCACCTTGAGCCGCCGAAGACCGCGCCAAAGCCGCTGCCATCGGTTTCTGAAACATCAGGTGATATCTTTCTTTTGTATTTCATCAACGTGTTAATCCGTGTGAGAACAACTACTCGGGTATGTAATAATGTTTCGCAGGACAAGTATTCATTATCAATGAGGCATAATACGGAGCATGCGCTGGCAATGTTCTGCACCGGTCTTACGTCTGTACCATGCTACCATAAGAGCGGGCATACATAAGTCGCCGCCCCAGCGGCCCGTTCGATACCAACTTTGCCCGTCTGCGAGGCTGACCATGCATACGATTGACTCGATTGTCCGCGCTGCTTACCGCGCCTGCGATTAACTCGCCCGTCCGCACCGGCTTACAGCGCCGCGGCCAACTCATCTGTTGTCCGAGCGAATCAGGTGATATTCATCCAAGTTTATTTTATTAACACATATTATTTTTATCAAAGAGCAGTTTATCTTTGCCTTGGTCTGAAATATTTTTTATGCAGGACAGTTGTTCATCGCAAGAGCGATGGTCGTACCAAGATGCTTGACCAATATATGTGTCAGCCGCCGCCCCTACGGTCCAATTTACATCAACACGATGCGGCTGACTCGCCTGTCCGCACCGGCTTCAAACGCCGCGGCCGACTCTCTCGTCTGCATTGGCTTACAACGCCGCGGCCGACTCTCCCGTCCGCACCGGCTTACAATGCCGTAACCGACTCATCTGTCCGAGCCGCCTCTGATGCTGCGGTTGTCTTACTGTCCGCCCTGCGGTCTGGCCTATTCAACGTGCCGGGTTGACTAAACGGACACCGTTGAGGATCATAAATACATCAGGTGACATTTGTCCAGACTATTTTAAATAGCACGTATCAACTTTTTCCTTTTGAGAACAATTACTCCGGGTTATGATATTATTTATGCAGGACATTTGGTCACTGTAAGAGCGGTAGCGACTCGCCCGTGTCCATACTACCTCTAATGTTGCGGTTGTTTTTTCTGTCTGCCTCCGTGGTTTGGTGTATATCAACATAATGCGGCTAACTTGCCCGTTCGCACGGTTCACCATGCCGCTTCATCGTGGTGGTCAACTGATCATCAACTCTGCGGCGGATAAATTTTGGCCTGATATGTCAGGTGAGATCCATCCAGTATATTTTTTATTGATTTATTTAAAAGAGCAATTACTGGCTTGCAAGTTCTCCAAGTGCAGGGCAAGTTATATCACTAAGATGTTGAATGACTCATACCGGTTTATACCACGGTCAAATATGGAGACTCTCAAGCCAACTCCTCGAGTAGTCTTAAGACTCAGGGGCTACAATGACATGACTCGGAAACTCCGGGTCATTGGAGGGAATGATAACCCGGTTCCGGAGGACACCGCCATATTGATGAAAATTTAAAGGCCGTCAGAAAATTGTCGGTTCAAAATAAAGATTCCGGTTTAAAATCCGGTTCAAGAGACATCTTTCTCCCACAAGGTTTGAAGATCTCAAATCCGGTTCAAACATCCGGCTCAAGGTAAAATTTTCTCTTACAAAGCTTTTAAGCTCTCAAATCCGGTTCAAACATCCGGCTCAAGGACAATCTGTCTGCCACAAAGTTTTAAAGCTTTCAAATCTGGTTTAAAGTTCTGGTTTAAAAAGAATTCATCTCTCGCAAGTTTGAGTTTTCAGGAAAAATTACAGGGACCAAAGAGAGTTTGTTGCACAACAAAACTCATAGGCACCCGGCGAGCACAGCTCAGAAATATATCACTTGGGGGCTTCCGGCTTATTGAGCTAAGATATGATTACCCTTTGATCCGGCTCATAGCCACATTTACAGGTCACTTGGGGGCTTCCTGTTTAAACATAGGTTGTATTCGAACCAAAGAGAACATAGCTGTCGTAACCCTTTTGATCGGCGCAAAGCCAAACTCACTAGGGGGCTTCTTGATCGTATCCGAATCATAGCTTAACCCCTTTTGGGTCCGACTTGGATCATATTCGAATCAGGGTCGTTAAAAACCTCTCAAGGTCATTTGGGGGCTTCCTGTTCAAACATAGGTCGTATTCGAACCAAAGAGAACATAGTTGTCGGTACCCTCTTGATCGGCGCAACGCCAAAGCCACTGGGGGCTACATGATCGTATTCGAATCCTAGCTTAACCCCTTTAGAATGGTTTACTGATCGTATTCGAATCAGAAACCTCAATTTTTATTTGGTTTAAGTTTTTGCACACAATCTTTTGGGTTTTGAGACTTTTTGCTCATATCTGAAGCATATATGTGTGGTTTCTATTAATCCGCCCTGGCTTTCGACGAACAAGTCGCCAGCATATGACAATGTTAATACTTGGAAGGTTTAACTTCTAAGTTTTGGGTTATCACCCTTACTGCATAGGTATCAAAAGCAGACAGTACGGTTCAATATCACAAGCATGATATTGTTTATACATGATTATGTTTAAACCAGCCCTGACTATGGACTTTAAGCCGCCGGTATATTTTGAATTACGCCATTGGAATCATGCACGTATCAAAGATTGGGTTACCACCCTTACTGTGTAGGTAACATAGACCAACAGTGCACATTCAATATCACAGGATAAGACTACATTTGGGTGGTTACCCGCCCTGGCTTTTGACATTAAGTCGTCAGGGCGTATGTTGTTTAAACTTTGTGCAGGATTTGCAGAATTATGACTTATATAAATGCTTAAGTCCAAGCTCATCATTAAAATTGATGCTTCAGAATGATCATTCGTGCTGGATTTTCTCAAAGGCTATAAATCGCCATCAGCCAAGAGCCGCCGCGTATTTAAAACTTCGGATTTACTTGTAAACAGATAAGGTACTTGAATCTTTAAATAGCCAAACTTGGCTGGATTTTTCATTATGATATTGAATGATTGAGGTTTTCAAACCGGGTTATTCAAATCTTTAATAGCCAACATGGCTGCATTTTTATTATGGTTAACAGTAACTAATATTATGATGAGGTATTCAAAGTCGCTTTGGCGCAATGGCTATTATTTTATCAATGGATATGATTTATTCTACAATGAAAGGAATAGTCCCGAGTAGTTGCAGGCTTGCAACCCGGCACTTGGGGGCTACATTATTCAAAGTTGAGATTATATCATATATGCAAGTCTCATGTCACTGCAAGCATGACAGCCCGACACTTGGGGGCTACATATATGGAGTATTCAGTCTTTACTAGTGACTAAGATGAACAACATGGATTTCTTCAAAGTGGCGGCATTTATATTGAAGCAAGTCTTAAGTCATCACTTTGTTTCCGCTCAAGACTTGGGGGCTACAGGTAATATGGATATAAGGGAGAAAAATCTTCAAATTCTCAGTTTTAAGTAAATCAGATTGACCCGGCGTCACCAATAACTATGACCCGGCGTCGGCAACAATTATGACCCGGCGCTATCAATATTTACAAACCGGATACTTTGGCAATGATAAACCGACAAGTTCTACAAGCCGGCTGAAAGTCAGATGAGTTTTTCAAGACCAATATCTTTTAAGCCGGCGCTTTGGAGGCCGATTCAAGTGGATTATTTCTTACAATATTTCTCTATAAAGATACCAATGTCTGCAAATTGACTCTGAAGCTGGTCTATTGACCTGGATTTTTTTAGAAGAAGTGCCTGGATTTTTGCATTGGCAAGGTTTGGATATATCTGTTAAAGGAGATTTGCTATAAGATCTTGAGTATGCATCCAGGAGGAAATGAAAAGGACTTAAAGATGATCAGGTGCCGGTTCAGGAAAATATTTAACCCGGAGCACAACCTATCAAGTTTGTTCTTGTGTTTATTTTACAGGATCAGTTTAATATGGATAAATCCAAATTAAACTAGGGGCTAATGTCGGGGATATACCCCGCGGTATGATTCGGCCGGAATCATGACCCGGCCGGGCTTGGTGACTCACCAGAGACCTGGCTGGAGCTTGGCGACTCACTGGCGATCCGCTCTCGTACATGGCGGTTTACATGTAACCCGCCGGGACATTCTGACTCACTGGAGACCCGGCGGGCGGATCAGACGGACGACAAGGCCCAAGGCCCAGCGGGCCGGCTTATACTCTGGTGGGCCGGATTAAGAGGAAAGGGATGATGAATATTTCCTTTACAAGGAGTCAGGACCCGGACTTGTATCTGGTTTGTATTAAAAGATAGACTAGTCCTAATCCTAATAGGACTCCACATGTAACCCGCCCCTTTCAACATATATAAGGAGGGGCAGGGCTCCCCAAAGAGGGACAAAAAAATAATCTCTAGGGCTAGACACAAAGAGCCGGCTTACCGGCGACTCCCTCATGATCATAATGAGAACTAGCCACAAACAACATGTAGGGTTATTACCGGATGATATTTCCCGGGGCCCGAAGCTGTCTAAACCCTTGTCTTGTGTTGCATCTCTCGATTCCGCTCAACCCCTCTCAAGCTACCACATAGATGCGCTGGCCTCACGACTAAGTCCTCACACTAAGGACATCTGTCGTGACAATTCTATGACAACAGCGCTCCTTCCCGAAAGTCCTCTCCTTATTTTTTAGGCCAAAATGACTTATATACCATAAGATGGGCACCGGAGGTGGGCCGAGGAGGGCACAACCCACCAGGGCGCGCCTGGGCTCCCAGGCGCGCCAGGTGGGTTGTGCCCACCTGGTGGGCCCCCTTTGGTAGTTATCCGCTCCAATAATTCTTATTTATTTCATAAAATTTCCATGTGAAGTTTCAGCTCATTTGGAGTTGTGCAGAATAGGTAGCCCGACGTAGCTTTTTCAGGTCCAGATTTCCAACTGCCGGAATTCTCCCTCTTTGTGTGAACCTTGCGTATTATGAGAGAAAAGGCATTAGAATTACTCCAAAAAGCATTATTTTGCATAAAAACATTATAAATAACAGTAGGTAAACATGATGCAAAATGGACGTATCAACTCCCCCAAGCTTAGACCTCGCTTGTCCTCAAGCGAAAACCGAAATCAAAAAACATGTCCACATGCTGAGAGAGAGAGAGAGAGAGAGAGAGAGAGAGAGAGAGAGAGAGAGAGAGAGTTGTTGATAAAAACAAAATACGGACATAGAAGCATCATGTAAATTATTATAACAACAACAAACTTTAACATAAAACTTTTTGATAGAACTTTTATCATAGACTTCTCATGAATAAGTAACAATTCATCACAACATCGAAGTATAAAGCATAAACTCTATTGGAAACCAACAAACTATGCTCTCAGTAAACTTTGCAACTACAATTCATCATCTTTTCAGGAAGGGTCACGTATCGGAGCCTTTAGGCAAGTCCACATACTCAACCATCATATAGTCTTCGATGATTGCTAACACTCACCGCATACACATGAGCAAAACATTTCAACCAGACACATAGAAAGATAGGGGCTTATAATTTCGCCTCCCAACGTATTCACCTCAATGGTGATGTCACACTACGACAAACACCCCCCTATACCAACGCATATCTAGCAACGATGATAATAATGTGTTGTTTTGTGTTATCCTCCCACCTCCCCACTTAGATCTAACCTCCCCCTTAACTTACCCCCCGTGCCCACCTCCTCGGCTCCAAATATCACGTAGCAAACAGCCTGTTTTTATCCACGATCTCTCTCTTCCCCCGATACATCTCTCTCCCCTACCGATCATCTCTCTCACCCCAGTTCCATGACCTCCGCGACGCTGCCGCTTCCGCCGCTGCTGCCTCCTAGTTCGGCTAGGTCCGGCGCGCTACCGCGTCGTCGCTCGCCGGCCTGGTTCCCCGCAGACCGCAGTACTCTCCTCCAAACGTCCGCCGCCACGATGCCCTCTGTGCCCCTGCATCCACCCTAGGCGTCGTTGGTCGCCGGGGCGGCTCCCACGTCTCCTCAAGTTTGTAGGCCCACTACCCCGCGTCTCTGCACTGCACACACTGCTAGCAGTTCGGGATCGATGTTGCTGCTTCGCCTTGGCTACCTCAACTTCGACACCTGGGGTTCAGTTTCAGTAAGGTACTCCCCTCCGCTGCTCTTACAGGTTCTTTGTGTGTCATGGCTACCACGTTTCATTCTTTGCCATAGATCACGATTTTGATATCCTTGACAGTTGACACCACTACACCGACCCAATCACTACCGCTGCTTCCGCTGGAGCAGCAGGAGCAACACCCCCTCCACTCGCAGGAGTCTATGGATCTATGGTCATGCCGTTGATGTGAACTCCACCACCATGTTTGTCATACTATTCGATTTAGCTGCGCTCCCAGGATTGTATCATCACTTGTCGATGGTTCACCTACCATTGTGCTGCCAATTACGCACGAACACCACTATGCTTGGTCAATTTTGAGTGGTTCGGCAATCATCTTAGCTGTCAAGATTTCTAATATCTCTCTCGCCCCTTTCAGTTTCATATCTAGTTCTTTGACTCTCAATTTTATAGGGTTGGGGGTCTGGCTGCTTCGTTGCTGGTGCCTGGCTAATTTGGTATATTCACATGACATGGGTGACAACTGTGCTGCTACTTCAACACCATATACTCCTCAAGCAAGTGAGGGCGTTGACCATATACTGTATGATTCTACTTCTGTCCATTGTAATTACTTTGTGTGCGGTCCTGACAGTTTGGCCGTCCCGTGATGTAATGCATATAACTGATCTTGTGCCATCCAGAAGTATTAACTGACCATTTACATGTATCATCTATTGGTATTTTTTTGTCTCTTAGGCTATCTCAGAAATTCTGAATGACAATCCTAGCTAGTGCTTATGGTATAGCTTATGTTCCTCTGGTTTGGATTTGCAGAACTTCAATGCCCTGGCAGGGGCTTACGAACCAAGTTCATCATTCTTTGTAGTCACAAATTTACTACATATTCATTGTGGTATTGACTATAAATGTGCAAATGGATGTATTGATCAAATTAAAGTATTTTCCTTGTTCTAGTGTGCATGTGTATTTCAACACTATTCAGCTTTGGGGAGAGATCAGGGGGCTACTACTTGTGCAAAGAGAGGTATGACTACATGATTCCACAAGGCTTGAAAAAGTTATGGGTGATTTACGTGACATAATTGCAATGCTATTAAAAACCTCAGGTTAAAAATTATGTGTATTCACTATTCACTCTTCAAACTATTATAGTTGATACGCATCTATATGAATAAGAGTGTCAAGGAAACACACTTGTTAGCATTCAATACGGTACCTGATTTGTAGGTTCCTGTGAATTATTTTCTCTCAACTTCAAGTACTTCTAGAAATTCGCTGCTTTTATATTTATTTTTCTGGAGAACTACAGAACCACAGATGCAAAGAAAGATGTGCTACTTGTCAATGCAAATATTTTTTGGTTAGGTACCTCGATGTATATTACTTTAGTATTTTCTTTTTAAGATGTTTAATAACTCAATTAACATATGGATAGTTTGTTCATAAGAAAACAAATATCAAAGGTGGTTGTTGCATGTAAGCTAGTGCTCTGTTTACTCTAGAGTTGTGTGGTACCGCGGGGGCTGTAAAAGGTGTTTCAAACAAATTATGACTTATCAAAGCCTTCAAACATGACTACATATTTTAGATCATGAAACTGTTATGTCTTCAAGTGCTTGCTTCAACTTTGGTGTTGCTTGCTTCAATGTGTGTGTCCATAGAAGTGAAACATCAAGTAATGTGTTCAGGGAAGTGTTGTATTGTATTTGAAGTGAAACTTTCTCTACCGTATGGGGATGCAAGTGCAATGATTAAACAAATGTGCTTGTACAGATTAATTATGATCATTTTATTTTGTTTGGAATCCAACATGACTGAGAAAAGTTTGTTATAGTTTTTGCTCATGCTACACTCCAAAGTACTGAACCATAGTATAATATTATACTTGACAGTGTTAATACTGAGTATGAATTCATGGTAGTGCAAGATGATACGACCACTCAAAAAGGATATTTTTGCTCATGTAGCAAGATTGATTATTTGATGCCCTAACCTTGTTTGTTGCCCTTTAAATTTTACTACCATATTAACCAGTGTTTATCTCATGGTATTAGTGATCTCGTTTCTTTGTTGTTGTAGATTGGCAGGATAAATTGATGACGCGTGACTCAGATGTTGATTGCAAGATCCAGAATGGGGCTACTACCAGATAGTTTCATAATATATTTCAGATTGTCATTTTCAGGGTCAATCTTTCAAATACAAAGTTTTAGAATGGATGCGATGTTGATTGTAAGGTCGATAATCAGCCTACTACATATAGTTTCTCATTTTGTAATCTTTGTACCACATTCTTTGTAATCCAACTGAGTCTATTTAATATATGAGTGAATATATGCGACATTTCTGGTTCTTATATTGTTTCTCCTATGCACTATCAGCATTGACCTTATAATTCCAATGTTGATGTAAAAATACCATTAAACATAGCATGTAGTGTGGCAATGTTTATTTGCATTGGAATGATATGCTATGACCATTTAGAAATCCTTTTTGTGGGCAGTAGCCACCAACGCATATTAAGCGTTCTTACGCTCTAACCATATATGTTGCAATCTTACAACGCTTAATTACGCCATTTAGCAACGCATGAATATACGTTGTTGTTGACCCTTGCAACGCCAACTACGACAACACATATAAATCTGTTGGTGTAGGCCTTAGCAACGTTTATATGGACATACGACAACGTATCAATGCGTTGCTAAAGGGGGGTTCCTGTTGTAGTGTCAACAATATTAACTCATGGTACCCATATCCAACTGGGTATATGTGCCTAGATCTTTCCTCACCACATGATGCTTGCCAAAAGAGAAAAATAAAAAGGAATAGAGAGAAAACTTTGACTCTTGCATGAAAATAAATACATAAAAGTAAAAGATAGGCCCTTCGTATAGGGAAGCAGAGGTTGCCATGCACTTTTTTTGTATGCTCAATCCCTTAGTGCAAAATAACGTCACGTTATATTGCCCCTTATGATAGCAACCTTTATTATGTAGTCTGTCACTTTTATTCTTTACCGTCACAAGTTCGTACAATGCTAAATTTTCTCTTACACTAAATGGTCTAACACTTTTCGAAGCTATTTTTATTGCCTTATTGCACCAATGACAACTTACTTGAAGGATCTTACACAATCATTAGGTAGGTATGGTGGACTCTTGAAAATAAGATTTGGGTTTAAGGGTTTTTGGATGCACAAGTAGTATATCTACTTGGTGCGAAATTTTTGGCTAGCAAAGATGGGGGGCAAGCACCACATGTTGAAGGATCTATGACAATATAACTTCTATGTGAATATGAACAAACATAAATCATTACATTGTCTTCCTTGTCCAACGTCAACAATTTCGGCATATAATATTTTGATGGGGGCTCACAATCATAAAAGATTTCCAAGATGGTGTATTTGCATGTGAATCATCTCTTCCCTTATTAATTCTTTCATGAATTGCATCATTGACCAATGCTATGTTTGTCAATCTCCAATAAAATTTTCTACTGATACTTTTCCTTATGTGGTGTCATTACTTACCATAAGATTAGCATATGATATCTTTCATTTATTTCCTTTCTTTTTTTGTTGAACATGAAAGTAAAGAAAACAAAACTCCAACTAAACTTTATTATATATCTCGCATACGATTACAAAGATAGATCACTAAGCAGACTCTCAAAAAGAAAGGATCGAACTAAACTTTTATTCATCTAAAGCAAAAGATAACTATGGATCGAAATAAGGTAAATAAAGGCAAAAGATAGTGGAGGTGATACGATACCGGGGCACCTCCCCCAAGCTTGGCGCAAGCCAATGGGAGTGCCCATACCCAATACACAATTTTCTTTTGGTGATGAAGAAGGAGGTTGTGGTGATGAAGTGGTAGCAATCTTGTCCTCGGGTTTCCATGGCAGAGGCTCACCATCATAAGAGAGGAGTGAGTCTCTCGGGTCCTGCTACTGGCAGCCAAACTCATACCTTTAAACCTTGCCTCATATTCAAAGACTTGGTTTTGAAGGTCGTAGATCTAGCTCTGGAGGAAGTTGATTTGCTCGTTGAAGGAGAAGACGATGTCCTTCGTGGACTTGCCATCCACCTTGAGATCACGGGTGTAGTCCGCGATCATGAGGTGATTGGCATCGAGTCCATGTTCCACCATCCCCTAGCACCGGAAGACTTCCTGCTCCATAGCCTCAAGCCTAGCCTCCACAGATGTAGTACCCTTGGGGCCTTGCACATCATGGATGTGGAGCACCCTCTCACGCATCTGGATAGCTTGAGGGTGCTGCATCACCTCCCGCAAATATGGGTTGATGACGTTCTCGAAGAACTTGTCCTTGCAAGAGCTTGAAGCGGCCATGGTGGATTAGTGATACGTCCATTTTGCATCATGCTTTTATATCGATATTTATTGCATTATGGGATGTTATTACACATTATGTCACAATACTTATGCCTATTTTCTCTTATTTTACAAGGTTTATATAAAGAGGGAGAATGCCGTCAGTTGGGATTCTGGGCTGGAAAAGGAACACATATTAGAGACCTATTCTGCACAGCTCCAAAAGTCCTAAAACTCCACGGAAGACGTTTTTAGAATATATAAAAAATACTCAGCGGAAGAAATTCACAAGGGGGGCCACACCCTGCCCACGAGGGTGGGGGCGCGCGCCCTACCCCCCTGGGTGTGCCCCCCTACCTCGTGGGCCCCCTGGTGGCCCTCCGGTGGCCATCTTCTGCTATATGAAGTCTTTCGATGGGAAAAAAATAGGGAGCCATCTTCTCAGACGAAACTCCGCCGCCACGAGGCAGAACCTTGGCGGAACCAATCTAGGGCTCTGGCGGAGCTGTTCTGCCGGGGAAACTTCCCTCCCGGAGGGGGAAATCATCGCCATCGTCATCACCAACGCTCCTCACATCGGGAGAGGGCAATATCCATCAACATCTTCATCAGCACCATCTCCTCTCAAAACCCTAGTTCATCTCTTGTATCCAATTCTTGTCTCCAAGTCCGGGATTGGTGCTAGTAGGTTGCTAGTAGTGTTAATTACTCCTTGTAGTTGATGCTAGTTGGTTTATTTGGTGGAAGATCATGTGTTCAGATCCTATATGCATATTAATACCTGCCGGTGTCAAAACCGGCGGATCTCGGGTAGTGGGTCCCGAACTGTGCGTCTAGGCCGGATAGTAACAGGAGGCAGGGAACACGATGTTTTACCCAGGTTCGGGCCCTCTCGGTGGAGGTAAAACCCTACGTCCTGCTTGATTAATATTGATGATATGGGTAGTACAAGAGTAGATATACCACGAGATCAAGGAGGCTAAACCCTAGAAGCTAGCCTATGGTACGATTGTTGTATATGGAGTTGATGTCCTACGGACTACAACCCTCCGGTTTATATAGACACCGGATAGGGTTAGGGTTACATAGAGTCGGTTACAATGGTAGGAGATCTTGAATATCCGCATCGCCAAGCTTGCCTTCCACGCCAAGGAAAGTTCCATCCGGACACGGGACGAGGTCTTCAATCTTGTATCTTCATAGTCCAGGAGTCCGGCTGAAGGTATAGTCCGGCTACCCGAACACCCCCTAATCCAGGACTCCCTCAATACCCCTCTGATTATGAACATGTTTATGCTTTGTGAGTAGTTACGTTTGTTCCTGAGGACATGGGAGAAATCTTGCTATTAGTAGTCATGTGAATTTGGTATTCGTTCGATATTTTGATGAAATGAATGTTGTCTCTCCTCTAGTGGTGTTATGTGAACGTCGACTACATGACACTTCACCATTATTTGGGCCTAGAGGAAGGCATTGAGAAGTAATAAGTAGATGATGGGTTGCTAGAGTGACAGAAGATTAAACCCTAGTTTACGCGTTGCTTCGTAAGGGGCTGATTTGGATCCATATGTTTCATGCTATGGTTAGGTTTACCTTAATACTTCTGTTGTAATTGTGGATGCTTGCAATAGAGGTTAATCATAAGTGGGATGCTTGTCCAAGTAAGGACAATACCCAAGCACCGGTCCACCCACATACCAAATTATCAAAGTACCGAACGCGAATCATATAAGCGTGATGAAAACTAGCTTTACAATATTCACATGTGTCCTCGAGAGCGCTTTTCTCTATATAAGAGTTTGTCAAGGCTTGTCCTTTGCTACAAAAAGGATTGGGCCACCTTGGTGCACTTTATTTACTTTTGTTACTTGTTGCTCGTCACAAATTATCCTATCACAAAACTATCTGTTACCACTTATTTCAGTACTTGCACAAAATACCTTACTGGAAACCGCTTATCATTTCCTTCTGCTCCTCGTTGGGTTCGACACTCTTATTTATCGAAAGGACTACTATAGATCCCGTATACTTGTGGGTCATCAATTAGATCTGTCAGAAAACAGCAAGGAAAAGAAAACAGGAGATTTCTCCGTCATACGGAGGTCAATAGGTTCGGGGGGTATATAAAGATTTTTTATCTTGGGAAACAAGCAAACGGAAGAAAAATGGAGTCCGGAAGGTCACCGAGGTGGGCAGAACCCACCTGGGCGCGCCTGCCAGGCGCGCGCTGGTGTCTTGTGCCCACCAGGGGTGCCTTCCTGGTTGTTTCTTATTTTTCTAATTCTTGTTATATTCCAAAACGGAAAGAAAATATTTTTGAAGATTTTTCAGAGTCCGTTTACTTACCGTATCACGTACCTTCTCTTTTTCACGATTCTGAAGTGTTCTGGAAGGTTTCTTTTATGTGTTCTTCTGGTGTCATAGTTTGGATAATATTGCTTTCAACATTAATGGGCATACCTGAGATAACATAGGCTTCTTGCAGAGAATAGTCCCGGAATGTTTTATTCGTTGCCCATTAACAACCTTCGGGTTAGTACCTTCGGCATTATTTATTTTGATAGCTCTAGATCGATAAACCTCCTCGATAACATAGGCTCCTTCCCATTTGGAGAGGAGTTTTCCTGCAAAGAATCTAAAATGAGAGTTGTACAAAAGAACATATTCTCCAACTTTGACCTCATGCTTTTGGATTCTTTTATCATGCCATCTTTTAACGTTTTCTTTAAATAACTTGGCATTTTCATAAGCTTGGGTTCTCCATTCATCTAATGAGCTAATATCAAATAACCTCTTCTCACCGGCAAGTTTGAAATCATAGTTGAGTTCTTTAATTGCCCAATAAGCTTTATGTTCTAACTCAAGAGGCAAATGACAAGCTTTTCCATAAACCATTTTATAAGGAGACATACCCATAGGATTTTTATATGCTGTTCTATAAGCCCAAAGTGCATCATGTAATTTCTTAGACCAATTCTTCCGGGACCTATTGATAGTCTTTTGTAAATTAATTTAATTTCTCTATTGCTAAGTTTAACTTGGCCACAAGACTAAGGATGATAGGGTGATGCAATTCTATGGTTAACATCATACTTGGCAAGCATTTTACGGAAATCACCATGAATAAAGTGTGAACCACCATCATTCATTAAAAATATAGGGACTCCAAACCTTGAGAAAATAACTTCTTTAAGAATTTTAATAGAGGTGTTGTGATCAGCACTACTAGTTGGAATAGCTTCTACCCACTTAGTAACATAATCAACAGCAACCAAAATATGAGTATACCCATTAGAGGAAGGAAAAGGTCCCATGTAATCAAATCCCCAAACATCAAATGGTTCAACAACAAGTGAATAATTCATATGCATTTCTTGACGCTTACCGATATTAACTATTCTCTGACATCATCACAAGATAAGATGAACTTACAAGCATTCTTGAAGAGAGTAGGCCAATAAAACCCAGATTGCAATACCTTGTGAGCAGTTCTGTCTCCCGCATGATGTCCTCCATAAGCTTTAGAGTGACATTTCCGGAGGATTTGTTCCTGTTCATGCTCAGGTACACAACATTTAATAATACCATCTACTCCTTCTTTATAAAGATGTGGGTCATCCCAAAAGTAATGTCTTAAATCATAGACGGATTTTTCTTTTGCTGGTATGTAAAGCTAGGGGGTATGTATTTAGCAACAATATAATTAGCATAGTCAGCATACCAAGGTGTACTATTAGAAATATTTATTGCAACTAATTGCTCATCAGGAAAACTACCATCAATAGATAGTGGGTCATCAACAACATTCTCCAACCTAGACAGGTTATCAGCTATGGGGTTCTCTGCTCCTTTTCTATCAGTGATATGCAAATCAAATTCTTGTAGCAAGAGAACCCATCGAATAAGCCTAGGTTTGGCATCTTTCTTTTCCATAAGATACTTTATTGCAGCATGATCAGTGTGAACAATTTCTTTTGAATCTACAGTATAGGATCTAAAATTATCACAAGCAAACACCACTGCTAGAAATTCGTTTTCAGTAGTAGCATAATTTCTTTGTGCACTATCTAGAGTTTTACTTGTGTAGTGAATAACATTCAGTTTCTTATCAACTCTTTGTCCTAGAACAGCACCAACATCATAATCACTAGCATCACACATAATTTTAAAAGGCAAGTTCCAATCAGGTGGTTGAACAACAGGTGTAGAAATTAAGGCTTTCTTGATTGTTTCGAAGGCTTCTAAACAATCATCATAAAAACAAAAGGAATATACTTTTGCAAAATATTTGTAAGAGGCCTAGAAATTTTAGAACAATCTTTGATAAATCTCCTATAGACACCAGCATGACCAAGGAAACTATGAATACCTTTGATATCTTTAGGACATGACATTTCCTCAATTGCATCAACCTTAGCTTTGTCCACCTCAATACCTCTTTTAGAAATTTTATGGCCCAATACAATACCTTCATTAACCATAAAGTGGCACTTCTCCCAATTTAAGACAAGATTTGTTTGCTCACATCTCTGCAAAACTCGATCAATATTGCTTAAACAATCATCAAAAGACTTCGCATAAACAGAAAAGTCATCCATGAAAACCTCAACAATCTTTTCACAAAAGTTAGAGAATATAACAGTCATACATCTTTGAAAGGTAGCAGGTGCATTGCATAAGCCAAAAGGCATACGTCTATAAGCATAAATTCCAAAAGGACAAGTAAAAGTGGTCTTTTCTTGACCAGACTGAGAAACAGGTATTTGTGAAAAACCAGAATATCCATCAAGGAAGAAAAAAATGTGTGTGCTTAGATAATCTTTCTAGCATTTGATCAATAAAAGGCAGATGACAATGATCTTTTCTAGTTGCTTTGTTTAATTTTGTAAAATCAATTACCATTCTATAGCATGTAACAATTCTTTATGGAATAAGTTCATCTTATCATTAGGAACAACGGTAATACCTCCTTTCTTAGGGGCACAATGGACAGGACTTACCCATCTACTATCAGCTATAGGATAGATTATACCTGCTTCCAGAAGTTTTAATATTTCTCTTCTCGCCACTTCTTTAATCTTCGGATTTAACCGACATTCGTGATCAACAACGGGTTTAGCATCAGGTTTCATATTAATCTTGTGCTGACATAGAGTGGGATTGATGCCCTTAAGATCATCAAGAGTATATCCAATACCAACTCGGTGCTTCCTTAGAACTTTCAATAATCTTTCTTCTTCATGTTCTAAAAGGTTAGAACTAATAATAACAAGTAAATCTTTTTCTCATCGAGACAAGCATATTTCAAAGTGTCAGGTAACTGTTTTAATTCAAACACAGGATCACCTTTAGGTGGAGGAGGACCTCCTAGAGTTTCAATAGGCAAATTGTGCTTAAGGAGAGGTTGTTGTTCGAACGAGATTCTATCTATTTCATTTCTTTCGTGCATATGCAAATCATTTTCATGGTCTAGCAGATATTGTTCTAAAGGATCAGTAGGAGGTACATCAATATAAGCAAGACCAATAATTTCATCCTTACTAGGCAATTCTTTTTTATGAGGTTTTCCACTAAACTTGAAAAAAATTGAACTCATGAGACTCATCACCAAAGCTAACACTGACAGTTTGTTTCTCACAATCTATTTTAGCATTAACGGTGTTCAAGAAAGGTCTACCGAAGATAATGGGACAAAAGTCATCCTGTGGGGATCCAAGAACAAGAAAATCAGTAGGGCATTTTATTTTCCCACACAAGACTTCAACATCTCTAACAATCCCAAGTGCTGTGATGGTGTCTCTATTAGCAAGTTTAATAGTAACATCTATGCCTTCTATTTTAGCGGGTGCTATGTCATTCATAATTGATATGTCTCCGCCGTATCTACTTTCCCAAACACTTTTGCCCTTGTTTTGGACTCTAACTTGCATGATTTGAATGAAACTAACCCGGACTGACGCTGTTTTCAGTAGAATTGTCATGTTGTTATTTATGTGCACAAGCAAAAGTTCTCGGAATGACCTGAAACTCCACAGTGCGTATTTTTGGAAATAATAAAAAATACTGGGAAAAGATCAAGACCAAGGGGCCCACACCCTAGCCACGAGGGTGGGGGGCGCGCCTGCCCCCCCCCCTATGCGCGCCCCCTACCTCGTGGGCCCCCTGGAGCTCCTTCGACCTCAACTCCGACTCTATATATTCACTTTCAGGGAGAAAAAAATAAGAGAGAAGGATTCATCGTGTTTTACGATACGGAGCCGCCGCCAAGCCCTAAAACCTCTCGGGAGGGCTGATCTAGAGTCCGTTTGGGGCTCCGGAGAGGGGAATCCGTCGCCGTCGTCATCATCAACCATCGTCCACCACCAATTTCATGATGCTCACCGCCATGCGTCAGTAATTCCATCGTAGGCTTGCTGGACGGTGATGGGTTGGATGAGATTTATCATGTAATCGAGTTAGTTTTGTTAGGGTTTGATCCCTAGTATCCACTATGTTCTGAGATTGATGTTGCTATGACTTTACTATGATTAATGCTTGTCACTAGGGCCCGAGTGCCATGATTTCAGATCTGAACCTATTATGTTTTCATCAATATATGAGAGTTCTTGATCCTATCTTGCAAGTCTATAGTCATCTACTATGTGTTATAATCCGGCAACCCCGAAGTGACAATAATAGGGACCACTCCTGGTGATGATCGTAGTTTGAGGAGTTCATGTATTCACTATGTGTTAATGCTTTGGTTCGGTACTCTATTAAAAGGAGGCCTTAATATCCCTTAGTTTCCGCTAGGACCCCGCTGCCAAGGGAGGGTAGGACAAAAGATGTCATGCAAGTTCTTTTCCATAAGCACGTATGACTATATTCGGAATACATGCCTACATTACATTGATGAATTGGAGATAGTTCTGTGTCACCCTAGGTTATGACTGTTACATGATGAACCGCATCCGGCATAATTCTCTATCACCGATCCATTGCCTACGAGCTTTCCATATATTGTTCTTCACTTATTTACTTTTCCCCTTCTATTGTTATCATCACTACAAAATATCAAAAACATTACTTTTGTTATCATTACCTTTTGCTACCGTTACCACCACTATCATATTACTTTGCTACTAAATACATTGCTGCAGATATTAAGTTTCCAGGTGTGGTTGAATTGACAACTCAGCTGCTAATACTTGAGAATATTCTTTGGCTCCCCTTGTGACGAATCAATAAATTTGGGTTGAATACTCTACCCTCGAAAACTATTGCGATCCCCTATACTTGTGGGTTATCAATAATTTCTTGATATAAGGTAAAAGGAATAGCACTCACGCTAGCACCTATGTTGCATAATCCATGATAACAGTGATCTCCTATTTTAACTAAGACAACGGGCATGCCAACAACGGGTCTATGTTTATCTTTCCCATCGGGTTTGGCAATTCTAGCAGCTTCACCAACGAAGTAAATAACATGCCAATCAATATTATCGACCAATAGATCCTTAACCATAGCAACACTTGGTTTTACTTTGATTTGCTCAGGGGGTTTAGGTGCTTTGATATTACTTCTACGGACCACAGTTGAAACCTTAGCATGTTCTTTTATCTTAACAGGAAAAGGTGGATTCTCGATGTAAGCGGTAGGAACAACTGGATCAACATTGTATATGATATTCCCTTCTTTAGAAACTACCGGTTCTTTAATTTCTTCTTTAATAGGGGGATGATATTTAAACCACTTCTCTTTAGGGAGATCAACATGAGTAGCAAAACATTCACAAAAAGAGGCTACTATCTCAGAATCAAGTCCATATTTAGTGCTAAACTTTTGAAAAGCATCGATATTCATAAAAGATTTAACACAATCAAACTTAAGCTTAATGCCTGACTCTTTACCTTCGTCGAGTTCCCAATCTCCAGAGTTGTGTTTAATTCTTTCCAAGAGGTCCCACCTGAATTCAATAGTCTTCTTCATAAAAGAAACGACACAAGAAGTATCAAGCATGGATTGATCATTACGAGAAAGCCGAGCATAGAAGTTCTGAATGATAATTTCTCTCGAGAGCTCATGATTGGGGCATGAATATAACATTGACTTAAGCCTCCCATAAGCTAGAGTGATACTTTCTCCTTCACGAGGCCAAAATTATATATATATATATATATATATAATTTCGATCACGATGAACTAGGTGCATAGGATAAATATTTTGATGGAATTCCAATTTCAACTGATTCCAATTCCAAGACCCAATATCATCGCATAGCCTATACCATGTCAATATCTTTCCCTTCAAAGATAAAGGGAAAACCTTCTTCTTAGCTTAATCTCCGGGTAAACCTGCAAGCTTAAACAATCCACAAATTCCATCCACATATATCAAGTGCATGTCAGGATGTTCGCTCCCATCTCCTGCATAAGGATTAGCTAGCAGTTGTTCTATCATACCCGAAGGAATTTCATATTCAGTATTTTCAATAGGTGCAGTGGGTTGAGGGACAACTAATTGTGGTTCCGATCAAGGTGAAGATACCCCGAACAAACCCCTCAAAGGATTGTTCTCCATAGTAACAAGTGACAATAAATTTCAGCATGTAGTAATATTTTTTTCCTTACCAAGAGCGCTCTAGACCCCGGCAATGGCGCAAGAAAAGATCCTTGATGACCCACAAGTATATAGGATCAATCGTAGTCATTTAGATAAGTAAGAGTGTCGAACCCAACGAGGAGCAGAAGGAAATGACAAGTGGTTTTCAGCAAGGTAATATATGCAAGTGCTGAAATTGTAAGTAACAGACAATTTGATAGCGAGATAATTTGTAACGAGCACATAACGGTAACGGCAAATAATATGCAGCAACATAGCCCAATCCTTTTGTGGCAAAGGACAGGTCAAAAAAGTTTCTTATAATAAGCAAAGTGTTCTTGAGGGCACACGGGAATTTCATTTAATCACTTTCACCATGTTGGCTTGATTTGTGTTCACTACTTTGATAATTTGATATGTGGGTGGATCGGTGCTTAGGTGTTGTTCTTACTTGAACAAACCTCCTACTTATGATTAACCCCCTCGCAAGCATCCGCAACTAGGATAAAAGTATTAAGATAGAATCTAACCATGGCATTAAACTTTTGGATCCAAATCGGTCCCTTACGAAGTAGCGCATAAACTAGGGTTAAAGCTTCTATCACTCTAGCAACCCATCATCTAATAACTACTCCACAATGCATTTCCTTAGGCCCAAATATGGTGGGGTGTCATGTAGTCGATGTTCACATGACAACACTAAGGGAATCACAACATACATATTATCAAAATATCGAACACATATCAAGTTCACATGATTACTTGCAACATGATTTCTCCCGTGACCTCAAGAACAAAAGTAACTACTCACAAGTGATAAACATGTTCATGATCAGAGGGGTATTAAATAGCATAATGGATCTGAACATATAATCTTCCACCAAATAAACCATATAGTGATCAACTACAAGATGTAATCAACACTACTAGTCACCCACAAGTATCAATCTGAGGTTCCGGTATAAAGATTGAACACAAGAGATGAACTAGGGTTTGAGAGGAGATGGTGCTAGTGAAGATGTTGACGAAGATTGGCCTCCCCAAGATGAGAGGGTTGTTGGTGATGATGATGACGATGATTTCCCCCTCCGGGAGGGAAGTTCCCCGGCGGAATCGCTCAGCCGGAGGGCAAAAGTGCTCATGCCCAAGTTTTGCCTCAAGACAGCGGCACTCCGTCCCAAAAGTCATCTCCTTATTTTTTTTCTAGGTCAAAATGACTCATATACCAGAAGATGGGCACCAGAGGTGGGCCGAGGAGGGCACAACCCGCCAGGGCGCGCCTGGGCTCCCTGGCGCACTGAGGTGGGTTGTGCCCACCTGGTGGGCCCCCTCTGGTAGTTATTCGCTCCAATAATTGTTATTTATTCCATAAAAATTCCTCGTGAAGTTTCAGCTCATTTGGATTTATGCAGAATAGGTAGCCTGACGTAGTTTTTCGGGTCCAGATTTCCAGCTACCGTAATTCTCCCTCTTTGTGTGAACCTTGCATATTATGAGAGAAAATGCATTAGAATTACTCCAAAATGTATTATTATGCATAAAAATATTATAAATAACAGTAGGTAAACATGATGCAAAATGGATGTATCATGTCCCACTCCAGGAATTTGAATGAAACGACGACCATGGCGGGCAATTACCATCGCCATACTCAAAAGAACATGAATCCTAATAGTGATCACTCCGCCGCAAGAAATGTCTCCTTGTGCACAATTTGCCTGGTGTGCAAGGTGAACAAAAGTATTGCGCCCAAGTTGAGCAGTACTCGATGCCGGGGTTTGCAGCCTTCCCAAGAATCATCATCTTCTCTTCATTAACCATTGAAACTTCTCCTCGCGCCTACAACAAGTTAGTGATAACATAATAGAGACAACATATAGTAGGACACTTAATGCAACTGACCCTATGACTATAACTTTGGTAACTCATTTGACCAAACAATAAAAGTGGATGGGGTTCAAGCATATAATAGGTGTGGCGGTAGTGCTCATCGTTGTTGGGGAAGCCAAAGTGGTTGCACCACCCCGTGAGAGAGATGTCAAAATTTTGGTCCATGAGACGAAAAGTGATCTGCTCATCTTAATTTGTAAACAATTCATAGATTCAAATTTTGTTTGCAAATTTGGGAAAAAGTTTATGAAAATAAATTGTTTCGGAAAATATTCAAAAAATGCTTGCCATTATTTGAAAATGTTTGAGATTCAAAAAAAATTCACGAATTTTGAAAATTATAAAATACAAAAAAAGAAAAAGGAAAAATGAAAGAAAACTAATAGAAAATAAAAAAACAAGTCCTGCAAACGGGCCGGTCCATATTGCACACCTAGCGTTCTTAGAGGTGTGCGTCTATGCAGTATTCACTATTCAGTGCAATATGCATGAAATAGGAATCAAGTCGCCAACTCCGTGAGCATCTTGAACCTGGAGCACTCCTACTATACAATTTGTGAATCTTTTTTTGGGCGAATGTATTGTACAATTCATGAATCACGTGCCATTGCCCAACTATTGTGAAGATATTGAAAGCTTTCCATTGGACAAGTATGGATAAAGTTTATGGTGGCCAATGCAAGATTAATTGGCACCTAGTTTGTAGGCCAACCAACCTTGGGTGGGAGGGAATCCTTGATCTCGACAAATACTCAACGACACTTTGATTGAGATAGCCATGGCTCCAATGCAGAGACGCAACAAGATCGTGGGTCTATTTAGAAAATCCATGTAGCGAGGCAGTCATTGTTAGATAATAACGGGAAATAAACAAGACAGAAAGACATGAATTTTACGTGGAAACCCTTGTGGGAGAAAACTACAGATGCACGAAGGCGCAGTCACTATAAGGAGGAGTATTACAAGCATGAGACGACATACCGTCTTATGTGCGACTACATGGAGTATATATGAGGGCAATACATGAAAGTCCTTGGAGGACAAGTAAATGAGATGTACTCATACGCGTCGACATCAACGCTAAGGCCCACACCGGTTGTACTACGTCTAGTCCAAAACGGTATAATTAGGATCACAATTTAACAATCTCCACCTTGATCCAAATTCCCTCCAGTAGTTGAAGGAAGTGAATAACTCCTTCCAAATCAGCATAAACACCTTGTGCGTCAAAGTCCATAGGACTAGTGAGAAATACCAACTAAGCCTGAGCAAAGCTCAAACTTATTGGTAGGAACTGTCTTTGTCATCATGTCAGCAGGATTATCCTGAGTACTTATCTTGCATACCTTCAAATTGCCTTCAGTAACAACATCTCGAATATAATGAAATCTGACATCAATGTGTTGTGTCCTCTCATGATACATTGGATTCTTTGTAAGATATATGGCACTTTGACTGTCAGAAAATATGGTAGGGCAATATGAATCTCCACAAAGCTCAGTGTACAAACCTCTCAACCAGATAGCTTCTTTGCATGCTTTAGAAATAACCATATACTCGGCATCAGTAGTGGAACAAGTCACAGTAGACTGTAAAGTTGCTCTCCAACTCACAGCACAACCACCAATGGTGAAAACATAGCCTGTGACTGATCTTCTCTTATCCAAATCTCCAGCAAAATCAGAATCAACAAAACCAACAAGTCTATCTCTAGATTTCCCAAACTGTAAATAAGCATTAGAAGTACCTCGCAGGTATCTGAAAATCCGCTAAACTGCTCTCCAATGCTCTTTTCCAGGATTAGCCATGTATCTACTGACAACACTCAACGCATATGATAAATCCAGACGAGAACAAACCATGGCATACATAAGTGAACCAACTGCACTCAAATAGGAAAGTCTAGACATGTACTCAATATCTGCATTTGACTTAGGACATAGAGCTGATGATAATTTGAAGTGTGCAACTAATGGAGTACTTACTAGCTTGGCATTATGCACATTAAAACGACGAAGAACTTTATCAATATATCCCTTCTGACTTAGATATACTTTTTCCAGATGGTCTATCTTTGGATATTTCCATGCTAAGTATTTTCTTTGCTGCACCCAAATTCTTCATCTCAAATTCATTACTCAATTGCTTCTTTAGTTCATTAATCTCTGACATACTCTTTGCAGCAATAAGCATATTATCAACATAAAGGAGCAAATAAATAGTTGAACCATTGACAGTTTTCAAATAAACACAACTATCATAATTAGATCTTTTGAAACCTTGAGAGAGCATAAAGGTGTCAAATCTCTTGTACCACTGTCTTGGGGATTGCTTCAATCCATAAAGAGATTTCTTTAACTTACGGACAAGCTTTTCTTTTCCAGGAATAACAAACCTTCAGGTTGTTCCATATAAATATCCTCTTCTAATTCTCCATGTAAAAATCCAGTTTTAACATCAAATTGTTCAAGCCCAAGATCATACATGGCAACAATACTAAGTAAAGTGCGAATAGAGCTATGATTCACAACAGGAGAAAAGACTTCGTTATAGTCAATACCTAGAATCTGACTGTAACCTTTAGCAACTAACCTTGCTCTATATCTTGTCACATCATTTGGAGAAACACCATCTTTCCTCTTGAAAACCCACTTGCAACGAATATGTTTCTTCTCTTTAGGTAATCTTACTAAATCCCAAGTGCCATTCTTTTCAAGTGATTCCATCTCATCATGCATAGCGGTCATCCACCTATTACTATCACCAGAAATAATAGCCTCGGAATATGAAGAAGGCTCGGAATTACCTTCAATTTCTTCTGCAATAGATAAAGCAAAAAAAAAACAATATTGCACTCTTCAATTAACCTGTCAGGTTTATTAGTACCTCGCCTAACTCTGTCACGTGCAAGATTCTAACTGGGTGGAACAATAGGCTGATTTGGAGTGGGAGTGACATGATCATCATCAACGACGGGTTCATCATGTGCATCAACATTTTCATTACCGGATGTATCACCTGAATCAATAACATGCTCCACCTGAACAGTGGGCTCCTGAATAATAGGCTGTTGTTCACTCTCAATGGAAACATTAGTAGATGAAACATCATGTAACATAGCAGATTCATTAAAGTTAACATTTCTGCTAATAACAACCTTCTGGGTTTCAGGATTCCACAATTTAAAACCTTTAACACCAGACTTATAACCAAGAAAGATGCACTTAACAGCCCTAGGCTCCAACTTACCATTATCAACATGAGCATAAGCAATGCAACCAAAAACTCTCAACTGTGAATAATCAGCAGGTGAACCAGACCATACCTCAATTGGAGTTTTCTTATTAAGAGCAATAGATGGTGAACGGTTAATGAGATAACAAGCAATGGAAGCGGACTCAGCCCAAAAATACCTATGCAAACCTGCATTGGACAACATGCAATGGGCTCTGAAATTAATGGTCCTGTTCATACGCTCAGCAACACCGTTTTGTTGAGGAGTATAAGGAACGGTGTAATGTCTGACAATGCCTTCAGACTTGCAATAATTCTTAAATTGCTTAGAACAGAATTTCATACCATTATCAGTGCGAAGTATTTTTATCTTCTTTTCAGTCTGCCTTTCAATCATAATCTTCCACTCCTTAAATGTTGAGAATGCTTCATATTTATGCTTCAAGAAATAAGGCCAAACTTTTCTCGAATAATCATCAATAATAGTCAGCATGTAACTAGCACCACCTAGTGACTTTCTGCGAGATGGTCTCCATAAATCAGAATGAACATAATCAAGAATACCTTCGGTTGTATGAGTCGAAGTGTTGAACTTCACCCTATACAATGCTCACAAAATTTCAATTTACCAGGTTCATATCCATCAAGAAGACCTCTCTTATTTAACTCTGCTAAACCAAGTTCACTCATATGTCCAAGACGCATATGCCAAAGGTTAGCAGCATCACAATCAGAATTCTTTGAAATAACTGGAGTAGCGTTACCTGAAACAGTAGAACCTCGAAGGTAATAAAGACCATTGGTTGAACTTAAGTCATCTTTCATCACAACAAGGGAGCCTTTGGAGCCTAACTCTGTCACGTGCAAGATTCCAACTGGTGGAACAATAGGCTGATTTGGAGTGGGAGTGACATGATCATCATCAACGACGGGTTCATCATGTGCATCAACATTTTCATTACCGGATGTATCACCTGAATCAATAACAGTCATGGACCTTTTTCTCTTTGTTGGCATCAGTAACCCTTGATGATGGTCAAATTGGAAAATTCTGACATATTCCATGGCTCGAGAGGCGCAGACCAAAGGACATAGCCTCGACCATCGTCGTTGTCTCAAAGGCCACCGATGGTAATGTTAAGAAGGCTCTCCCGGAGGATGTTTGGATAAGCAACATAAACACCTTTACTAATATTAGCGTAGCTCAATTGCAAGAATTCGTCAACCTTTCGACGATGCTTCAGGATGTGAACCTAAATGAAGATGTTGGCTCTATCTAATGGAAGCTTACTTCTAGTGATGACTACTCGACTTCATTGTCTTAGCATGCACAATTTGAGGCACTACTTATTTTGTCACGAGGCCAGTTATTTGAAAGAACAAGGCCAGTTATAGGATCTATGATCCGGGATGTCGTTAAATCTCACAAGTCGGAGCATTCACACTTGGGCAAAACTACAACTCTGCCTTTGAAGGGTTGTTTTTCATTGACTCACCCCTTTAGCCGACGGAGCAAAGTTATGACATCTTTAGTCATGCTAGTCTGTTGGGAGATTTGAAAGAAAAAGAAGTGCAGGTATTTTGGAATCACTCTACAGTGCCACCTATGCTTGTTGCTAAGATTAAAGAAGCAGCCGGATATTGGTCCACCGACGAGGCCCAAGCACTTGAGTTACATTATATGCCGTTACAGTAGGATCTTGCTGTTTCCACCGCCTTTGGGCGTTGTTATGTTCATGTCTAAACTCTTTCTTAATCATGAGAAGTGACAAAGCTTTTGCCCTCGTTTAAAAAAAATAAAATACAATGAGTTGCACAACATATCCTGCATGTACTTGTCATCGGCGTTGTTATGTTCATTTCTAAACTCCATTATTATTAAATAATGATAAGTGACAAAGCTTTTGCCCTTTTTTCAAAAAATAAAAATAAAGTTGCACAACATATCTTACACTTGTCATCGTCGCTGTGATCTTCGATCTTAGTTTTAGCTCTGTGTAGGCGGCGGCCGAAGATCTTTTCCCGGCCTGGCAGGCCCGAGTAAATGTCGCTGAATCAACAGGTTCAGTTTTGAATTTTTGAACTGAAAACCAGGGCCAGTCGCTGCCTCTCCTCTCAACGTGAGAACGTCCCTGCTGCTCACTGCCTGAGCAGCGACTACAGCTTGTATAAAATTAGCGAAAAACGTTGGACAATTTTCTTTCACACCCGCTCATCGATCGCCGGAGTTGAGGTCCCGACGGTGATCGGCCGGAGATCTTTTCCCAGCCCGAATAAATGTCGCCGTAATGTACAGACTACTTACCAGCTAGTGCACGCGCGCGTGCCTACAACAGCTAAATTAACTTAAGCTCCTACAACTGCACCTCGCCTCCGATGGCTCGACGCCCTACCCTGCTCTTGAGCCGCTTCAGCTCAACCACGACGACGCTGATGTTGTCCTTGCTGCCGCGGGTGATGGCGAGCTCGGCGAGCAGCGCGGCGGCGTCGGCGGCGCTGCGCCCGGCCACAGACTCCGGGAACACGGCGGCGGCACGGCCGGTGAGACAGCTCCGCGCCACCCGGCACGCCTCGTCGTTGGACACCACGTCCCACAGCCCGTCACTGGCCAGCACCAGGAACTCGTCCTTGCCCGTCCTCTCCACCGCCGTCACCTCCGGCTCCGCGCTCACGTACGGCTTCAGGTAGTAGTCCCCTGCAAGCAAGGAATCCAGATCAGCATGTCACTAGAGGTGAATTGAACAGTCAAATGTAAACAGAAACAATGCAAGATATGGCTCTGGCAGCTCAACAATACAGGGATGTTCCTATAATAGTGCAATCGGACTCCTCGGATGCATCGAGGTCCCTAACCGGTGTTTACCTGTCCCGGTCGGCATATGGACATTTGGTAGCTGATGAGATCAAGCATCTTATGGTACTTCGTGAGTTTATTCCACGAAAAATTAAGCGTGAGCAAAATAGGGTAGCAGATCGGTTGGCTTTGTATAGTTGTATTGAGAGTGCGACTGCTGTATGGCTAGATCGTGGACCACCGTGCATAGAAAAACTTTTGCCTCTCGATTGTAACCCTATTCTTATGGAATAAAACTCTTTACCCTCGGAAAAAAAACAATGCAAGATTCTAGTGCTTGAGATGATATATATCAGAGTGGAAATGGAGGAAGTACCAATGGATCTGGAGGTGGATAGGACCCCTAGGACACGGGACCCGTTCCAGTTGATCACCCTGCCGCCAGCCGCTTCCACCCTCTGCAACTCGTCCGGTCGATCTGGCTGCCATGGTAGAGTAAACTCCCATTAGAACATGATAGTAGATCCTTCGTTCAACATTGGAGTTCGTTAGATCACGAAACAAAACAAAAAGCACCGGAGCGATGCTGGTTAATTTGCTGGGTTCTGAGCTCAGAGCCAAAGTGACACTGTACATTGCTGCACTTCCTTGCAAAAGAAAATACTGTAGAATTTTGTTACATTTAGCAAAAAGTTCCCGTGCAAAAACATTTTCTTTACCAAGAAGAATAAAGTTGCATCTATAGCACAATAAAGAACAACAAAGTTGCATCTTTAGCAATTAGCACTAGTCAGTCACAAAATAATGTTTGCACCCCCAAAGTGAAGCAGGTAGTTCATTTCTGAACACAAGTTCCACTGAACGACACGATCCAGAATTCCAGATGCTTGCCAACAGGACTTGTCGATGGTGGTGGTTCACCAAGATACCAGATCTGAGTACAAATAGTAAGATCATGTGGAGTGTAGCATTTGAACACACGAGGGACACATGGCCACTGATACTATTATTCTGCATTGGGTAGCGAAACTAGTTTGCGTCCGAGGTAGGAGTCCTAGTAAAGAGATTCCGTACGTGTGGACGTGTGGTGTATGTACCTTGTGGTCAGTGGAGAGCGGCACGGCCACGCCACCGCGGGACAGCACGGCGCGCGAGTCGCCGCAGTTGGCGACGACGATGCGACGGCGCCCCACCACGGCCACCACGGCGGTCGACCCCACGGTGCGGGAGCGCGACTCCTCGTCGTCGTCGGCGCCCGCGCCGGCCACGACCTCGCCGTCCACCCTCGCGAAGCTGGCCTCCAGGGCCTCCTTCCAGCCGCGCGCGCCGGGGCGGCACCGCAGCCGCTCCACCTCCTCCGCCAGCACCACGTGCATCCGCTCCCGGCACGCCTCCGCCACCCGCGCCCCGCCGTGGCCGTCGTACACCGCGAAGAAGTCCTCCTCCCCGCCGCTGCCCTCGTCGCCTCCCCCGCACGCGTCCGGCGAGGAGGCCAGGAAGGTGCGCTCGACGGCCACGGCGTCCTCCATCTCCCGGCGCCGGCCGATCACGGACACCGCGCCGTGCGACAGGCACGCGGGCAGCCAGATCCCGCGGCCCACGTCCGCGGAGGACTCGGACTCGGACCCGTCCGTGGCCTTCTTCGCCGGCTCGTCCTCGCCCGACGCCACCTTCCGCCCGTGCGGCCGGAGCTCGAGCCGGCGGCGACGGCGCGCGGCCGTCGCCCCGTCGGCGTCCCCGGCCGCCACGGCGACCTTCCGCGACAGCCCCTCGTCACCGGCGCCCACCGCCTGCCTCATAGCAGCATGCCCCTGCCCCTGCCTCGCTCGACCGACTGGACCGGAGATGAATAGCCTAGGCGGCCACGGAGGAGGTCGGGGCGGCTTTAATACGGCGAGAGGCGATGCTCGGGCGCGCCGGTGGATGAGGAACGGACGGGCGGATGCGCGACAGCGCCGCGCGGGTCGTACCGGGACGTGGACGGGGGAGATCGTCGGTGGCGCGTGGCGTGGAGCCCTGGATGCGCTGCTTCAGATACCGGGGACCGAGGGGGACGCCCCTGCGCCCGGTGCATGCACCCGACGGCCACGGCATGGTCGCTTCCGAGACGGGGGCGTTGGAGGGGAGGGTGCAGGGCGGGTGCAGCGGGGTGTTTGGACCGTTCGGTAGACGTGGGGCCCGGGGGGCGTGGGGCAGGGGGGTTACGTGGAGGGGGCGAGGGGACGGGTGGGGCCTGGCCTGCGGTGCCGTGCGATTTGACTGCTCCCGGGACAAATGTTAGGGCGCGCAAACCTTACGTGCAACTGCAAGGAAGTACGTACTTTTTTTTAACATCAGCACAGAGACAAGCGCTCATATACATGCGCATACACTCAACTCTATAAACGCACACACGTACACTCTATCTTTATGAGCATCTTTGAAAAACTGAGCCGATATATTATTTTTAAATTTACGAAGTCATCGTATGCACCTCGTCATCGACGGGAACGTCTCCTCCCACTGAATACGCATCGTCGAAAATTCTGAAATAAATCCAGAAATAAATGCGAGCACCAGGATTTGGATCCTGGTAGACTGAGGATACCACAATCTCTTTAACCATTCAACCACATATTGATTCCCCGAAGAAGCACGTACTGATACTACATAGACAGAGAGAGAGAGATTCGGACGAAACTCAACAAGTTCTCCGAGTAATATTTTTCAAGCATGGTGAGACAGATGTGACACGGCGGCGCGTGCGAGCGTGCGTGATTTTATTCCCGCTCAAAGGTAACCGGGGCGACGCCGCAACCATCTGGTCCATGGAAAAGAGAGAAAGATGAATAGAGAATGCCACGCGTAGGCGCAGGTGGTTACCCCTTCCATGTCCATGTCCATGGCCGAGAAAAGATCTTGATGTTCCACACGAGAGTCCAGGGCGGGCGCGTGCCGGGGTGGCCACCGGGGCATGGGAGCCGGCGGGCGGAGGGGGGCGCGTGGCGCGGCACCAGTAGTCGGCGCTGTCCGACGGGAAGAGGCGGCCTCGGGGCACGCACGGGCTGGCTCTGCGTCCGGCCACTTCATCAGCCCTGTTTGGATCATGGGGTTAGAGCTAGTTTGGGTTAGTTGGAGGCTTAAATAACCTAAAAGTACCCAAACAAAAAAGGTTAGAGTGGGTTAGTTTCATCTAACCCAACTATCTCGATGAAGAGGTGCTTATTTGGGTTAGAGTGGGTTAGAAAATAACTCTAACTCTGACTGTGTTAGAGTATCCAAACAGGGCCATCGTCACTGAAAGACAGACTGACTGCTCTGCCCTGCTCTACCTCTGCGCGGCGTGCGCTACGGACGTCGACGTGGAGCGCTGCGCCGTGATCGCGGAGGCATGTCCCTCCATCTCCCTCTCGCTCGCTCCTAGGACTAGGTGGCCTGCGGTGGCCGCGACCGGTACGCTGTACGCACCCGCGCCGGCGAGACGCGGGCCGGCGCGTGTCCCGGCTCTGAGCTGACAAGCCGGGGCCGACCTGCCCCGCTCACGGCGGAGCGATCGAGAGGCTCATCCACTCGCAACACGACGTTGCACTTCTTTTACTCTACCGGCGACGGAGGACGTGACTGCATCGTTTTCGCACATGTTGAGAGCCGCTCGCGTCGAAACACCGGCGACCGCGTGTCCGTCCTCCGGTCCTCCCCCGCGCGCGGCCCGGCTCTGACGTTTCGACCGGGGACCGGGCCGTGTGTGTTGCTGGTGGCTTGCCGCGATTGGTTTGTGCGTCGATTGGTCCACCGAACGTGGTGCAACAACCGGCAGCGTACGTGCATGGAGTGCGTCGCCTGCAGTGCAGTACAGTAGTGAGTAGTTCATTGCTGCCCTTCAGAAGATCGGCCACGGCAGAGGGACAGACTGACCCACTGAACTTGATGCGTAGCAAGTGTTGCCCCCTCCATTCCGGAACGGATCCTCTACCATGGAGAAGAGAAGTGAGGTAAGCTATAGTGCAATCTAGTGCAAAACATAGAAAAAAATCAGAGTTACTGTAGCGAGCACAGTAACGAGCAGGTACTGCTGATAGGAATAAATCTGAAATTATTTTTATTGCACCATAATTTTATTTGTATGTAATTTTTGTAAATGTATACAGTATATTTGTAATTTGCAAATTAATTCAAGTAATTTTAGGCTTAATCATATGGAGGTGAAGGAGGGGAGTCAGAGTTACTGTAGCTTACCTGAGTTCTTTTTTTCATGTTAGAGGATCCGGTTCCCTTCACTCCATAATATAGTGCGCCCATGTTTTTTGATATTTAACTTTGATCATAAATTTAACTAATATGGATGACTGCGGCGAGAGCATGACAGATACCTTTGAATTCGTATTCGAAATAAGTTTTCAAAGACATAATTTTTTAGTGAAATGATTTATATATTATTGGCCTAATTTATGATTAAAATTGAATCTCGAAAAGAACGGGCGCACTAAATTATAGAATGGAGATAGTAGTAAAGAAATTACGTTTCAAAAGGTGTTTTTTTAGACTATAAGCAGGGGTATTACTCAAACGAAATCAGAGTGACTTCCCATCGTGACCAGCTTAAGTACCAGTGTACGATACTACTCACTCATGTAAGGTATAATATCGTAAATTAGCATCTTAGTAGATTGCTTTATTTATTGTTATGCGTGTAGTACATCATTTCATATGATACGATATCATGATATGATATCACATTCTCTTTTTCCTCATTTAGTTGTCTATCAAATCATAAAAAAAAACAGTTGACATTCATGATACCACTTATGATACTTTCATTACGGGTAGCCTTACTGATTCCCAGCCACAGAGACATTTGTAAGTAATTTTTTTTTCTTAAAACACAATGCAAGGATATATACAGTCATCTCAATTAACACGTACTGGTACGCCCCACCTCTACTTAATTTGGTAGTGATTTGATACGTACGGTAGTGGAGTACGGTCTACGGTGGACTTGGATTGTCTCCACAAACACAAAGATATTTATACCAGATTAATAATACACTCCTATACGGCTAGCTGCACCTGTGTGGTCATGATGGAGTAGAGAAGAGGAGGATAATGTATAAAGCTCCCAATCGTTCCACGTAGAAATGCCCATGCCTAAACAACCTGGTTGTGCAATTACCTATGCTCCTCATAGTGCGTACCTTTTATTTGAGTAGACATATATAGTGCGTGCGTGCGTGCGTGAAAGAAAAGTCCGGGGGCTCATGCATGGGCGTGTACGTCTCGATCGCATCATTTTCCTCTTGCATAGCTAGCACCGGCAAACATAGCATGCAGTGCACGTTCGGTCGACCGCGCGCATGCACACGCGTCTTTTCACATTGTGTTCGCGCATATCACCCTAGTCGTGTCGTAGCGCCAAAAAGGTTGGCCTCCACTATGGATCATGCCTCTCTTTTGTTTTAGCAAATCACTATGGTTTTTCTTTTTGCGAAATCACTATTGATCATGCATGGAGCTCTTTTCATCGGTTCAAGGATACTTCCATGCTTCTTTTTCTGAGGGGAGGATACTTCCGAGCTTACACACGAACCTAAGACATGCTCGATGGTGATTTACTGCATAAAATTCACTACTCTTTTTTTTACGGGGTTAAAAGGGATTTCATTGCTCAAGCTAGAGGGAGATCTTCCAAACATAGTTGTGGTGCATTGGCAGGGCAAGACCAAAGCCAAACTGCCGTCCTAGTTTCTACATGATCAAAAGAAGCTAATCTATGACTGACAACACTTTGGTGCCTACTAACATGAGCAATAGGGCTATCCCTTTCACCTACAAATAACTTGACTTCATTGATCATCATCGCATTTTGTGGTCTATCCTCAATCCGCAAGCTACGTAGAATAGAAAGTTCAAATTAAATTGTTCCTGGTTAATTAATAACACATGCACATATTGCTCTACTACCGTTCACGGAGTCGAGACATGAACAAAGTCGGACAATCCACCTCGTAAAGCACACATGGTTCCCTTAGGCCTTGTTTGTTTAATCCTGCTCCCAAGGGGATTGAAGTGGATTGGAGAGGATTTTGGCTTGTAGGGGATCTAATCCCCCTCAAACCCTGCCATTCCCCTTCAAAAACCACCTCAACCGAACAAGGCGTTAGGAGGGAGTAATTGACAAAAAACTACCACATTTCACGTAAGTGTCCCACAGAACTACCACATTTTGAAAACTGACCAAAAACTCCAGTTTAGCGCTGATTTCGTGACAAAAAACTACCACATCGCGTTGATGACCGTTTGAAGCGTTTTAAACCACTTTCTGACAGACCCGGCCCACCGGTCAGGACGGAGGCCGCGCTAACGGCTAACGGCGCTCGCCTACCGCCCGTTAGCCGCGTGTGTCGGTCGGGCCCGGTCGGACCAGGCATAACCTGGCCGACCGGCTCGCTCCTCGTCCTCACCACCTCACTCTCCCCCGACCTCACTGTCCTAACCCTAGCCGTCTTCATTCATGGCGGCGGCGGATCCAAACTCCGGCGCCGAATCGCTTGGAGGAGCGCCCCCGACGTGGTTGGCGGCGGGGATGCCGTCTTCGTTGAGATTGATAACTGGCTAGGCAGCAGTAGCTTTGCGGTCGGAAACCAATCCCAGCCTCAACCTGAGCCGTCCCAGACGATTGTGAAGAGGCGCAGCGTTGAAGAGAATAGGCGTGTAGCAGCGTTGAAGAGAAGAGGCGCAGCTCGAGGCCGGCGCAAGCTTCCTTGTCCTGCTGGCGGCGCGAGGTATGGCAACTAATCTGTAATTGTTTTTCTGAAATGATTTGTTTTGTTAGGAATCACCATATATAGGATAGTTGCATAGTTAGATTTACATTAGAACCATGTTTGAGCACAACAGGAATTGAAATCTGCTGGGAACATGAACAATTTGTTTTGCTGTGACTGAATCCAAAATGTCAAAAACTAGAAAATTTGAACTGTCAGACACTAAATATTGTGCAGACCATTTAATTATAAATTTTCCAATTTGTGGTGCAGTATTGATGACCCCAAGTGGGAAATTTGGTTCCATTTCTTAGCCAGAGAATCTGTGGTTAGAGGAATTTACCAGTCAGACATATCATTTTTGACTATGGTTTCTCTCATTCGGAGTGAGGGCTATGGAGCTGATGATTATATGTACTATGTTGTCGATGAGGAGAAATGAATAGAAGGTATGGAGCATCTTGGTTCTGAACATGATGTGCAACAGATGTTGATTCAATTTGAGAAGGAAAAGAGTGTGAACATACGAGTTGTCAGAGCAGATGAGCCATGTAATGCAGATGAAAATAGAGATAGTTATTTTGCTGAACATTGCATTAACACTCAACAAAGTTGCACAAAGTTGGTGGATGCAATCAGTGACAGAAAGGATGAGCTTAAGCAAAGTTGTCTGCAGATGGAAGCTGACTTTAACCATTTTGAAGGTGATACTGATGTGTCTGAATTTCTTTTTGATGATGCGCAGTCAGGTTCAGATGACAACAATGTGCAATTACATCCAGGTTCCCCCTCTGAAGAAGAAGCTGCACAAGTAGATACATCAGTGGTCCAGAAACTTAAGCCAGTCAGAAACCCTGGTCCAACCATTAGATCCCACCAAGAGGTTCAGAAAGAGGTAAAACCAGACTGGTTTCCTGAAGCAGATGAATTTTGTTTTCCTGGTGATGTTGGCATTAGTGATGAAGAAGAAGAGCCTGAAGGAGCTTTCAAACTAGCAAGTGGCAGGAAGAGAGTGTTGAAGAAGTCAAAGGATAGAGTATGGTTCAATGAGAAGCTTCCAGATCCACATGAACAGTTTTGTAAGGGATTGTGCTTCACCACTGTTTATGAGTTCAGAGATGCACTTAGGGATTTTCACATCAGGACTCTGAGGAATTTCCAGTATCACAGAAATGCCCCTGATAGGATTATTGTTTGGTGCTCAGAGAGAGCCCATGGATGTGATTTTCATATCAGTGCATCTAAGATAGCTCATGAAAAAACTTTCTGCATCAAGAAGTGTGATATGCTGCATACTTGTGGAGCACGTGCAGAGACCAAAAAGGTTACTACAAAGTGGTTGTCCAAATCAGTACAACCAGCATTGAGAGAAGATATTAGATCTCCTGTGGATGCATTAATAAAGAAGACTAAGACTAAATTCTCAGTTGATGTTTCAAGAAGTGTTGCCTATAGGGCCAGGAGGAAGGCTGTTGGTGTGGTGCAGGGTGGCCACAAGTAGTAGTACTTGAGGCTGAGGGATTATCTTCAAGCTGTTCTTGATACAAACCCTAGGAGCAGGTGTATTGTAACAACATTTGTTGACCCAGAAAACCCTGCACCCACTCCTAGATTCAAGTACATGTTCTACTGTTTGGCAACTTCAAAGGAAGGGTTTCTTAATGGTTGTAGACCATTTATAGGTAAATATTTCCTGATTGTGTTGTACATATTTGTGTGTCAATTTTCTTCTGTAGCTAATGTGTGACTCCATCCAGGGCTTGATGGATGTTTCATCAAGTTAACCACTGGACAACAAATTCTTGCTGCCACAGGAAGGGATGGCAACAACAACATCTACTCTATAGCTTTTGGTGTGGTTGACAAGGAAGATGGAGACAGTTGGACTTGGGTTTTAACCCAGTTGAGATGCTGCATTGGTAGTGGCAACAAATTTGGAACATACACAATAATATCTGACAGGCAAAAGGTTAGAAACTAAATCATTGACCATAGTTGGTATAGTAATTCACTGAATTATGTGAGTGTGTTCATATGTAGATCTATTTTCTGAATGTACAGGGTTTACTTAAGGCAATAAATGAAGTGTTCCCTGATTCACCTCAAAGATTCTGTCTTAGGCACATATATGCCAACTTCCAATCAGCTGGTTACAGAAGCAAAGGACTAAAGAAGTGTGTTGACAAGGCTAGCTACTCTTATACTAGACATGGGCATGAATTAGGGATGGCAGAGCTGAAAGCACAGTGTGAGGATGCTTGGAAATGGCTTAAAAATATAGAAGTCTCTGCTTGGGCTAGGTATGCTATGGACCATACTTGCAAAACAGATCTAGTTGTGAACAACCTTAGTGAAGTCTTCAACAAGATGATACTTGATGTAAGATCCAAACCAATAAGGACAATGTTTGAAGGGATCAGGACAAAGCAGATGATCAAGAGGCAACAGACTAGGGAGAAGTTACAGACTTGCAGGTGGACAATCACACCAAATTACTCAGAGATTCTAGAGGAGAATAAAAAATATGCCAAGTACTGCCAGGCTGACAGAGCTGGTGAAACAATTTGGCAAGTAACAAGCAAAGAAAAGCAATATTGTGTGGACATGGCAACCTGCACATGTGACTGCAAGAGATGGAACATGACAGGTGTACCTTGCAGTCATGGCATATCTGCAATGACAAAACAAAAGCTGCATCCTGAGGACTATGTGTCTGAATTCTTCAAGAAGCCATTGTACATGGAGACATACAAAGCAATTATTTACCCTGTCCCTGGTCCAGATTGCTGGCCTGATACAAACACTCAAGACATTCATCCTCCTGTGTTTAAAGAAAAGGCAGGCAAAAAGCAGACAACAAGGAGGAAGGGAGAGTTTGAGGTTCCAGCTCCAAGAGACACAAGTAGGATGGGCACTATCACATGTGGAAACTGTGGTTTGGAAGGACACAGGTATACAACATGCAACAAGACTCTGAAGCCTAGTCTTCAGATGAGGAAAAACAAACACTAGGTAATTATCAAGCTTGGAAAAAATCTCAGACATTTCTGAATGAGTACACTTTTAGAAATAAAAGTTATGTTTGACATGCAGGAAAACAGGGCAGTTTACTATGATATACCTGCTGCAAGAACCACATCAGTCCCTGTTGCAAGAGGTAGAAGAGGAGCACAAGCTTCATGTAGGCCTGCTACATCTCAACCAGGTCCTTCTACTTCTGCACCAGGCCCTACACCAAGAGCTAAAAGAGGTAGGACTGCAGGTGGAGGGAGGATCCATGGATTCACTGCACCAAGAGCTGCAACCACTTCAGATATTCAAGTTGGGACCAAGAGGAAGAGGACCCCAAGCTCAAAATTGGCAGGCTACTTCTACTGCAGTGGTAACTACTGAAACCTGTCAGCTCAAATTTGGGAGGTTTTATGTGCACTTTCTTAATTTTTTGTGCACTTCTCTGAACCTGTCGTGCATTATCTGAACTTGTTGTGCACTATCTGAACCTGTCGTGCACTATCTGAACCTGTCGTGCACTTTTTGAATTTGTGCATTTGTGGGTGGAAATGGGCCTCAGACTGGGCTCTCATATCGAACATGTCGTGCACTTTCTGAATTTGTGCATTTGTGGGTGGAAATGGGCCTCAGACTGGGCTCTCATATCGGACCATAGTCCACAAGCCTGCGTAGGTGTCTATAAAAAGACCCTAACCTGTCCTTTCCCGTACCACTAAAACCCTAGCCGCCAGCATCACTACAACCCTACCTTAGCCACAAAGATGGATCCAAGCATAGGAGAGGTTGTCGACGACCAGGATGAGAGTTCTAGAGCAGCAAGGAGGGCTGCAAGAGCAGAAAGGAGGAGTCATAGGGCTCAGGCACGTGAACAATGCCAGAGGCTGGCTGCAACGATTATGGCAGCCGGCAACTCCCTCGACGTGATGTAGTTCAAGGAGGTGTTCCTAGATGGAACAATCATCACCGATGAATTGATCATTTGGTGGGCTAGAGATAGGGCAACCTTGCATCGCTACCAAGTCACAATGGCTAGGTGGAGCAGAATCCTTGATTCTGCGTCTTGAAACAGTTCAATGTTAAATTCTTCAATGTTATCTGAATTCTCCAAGTCTCTGGTTCTACTATGTATGTGATGATGTGTCTGAAATTTCTCTGAATGTATGCGCACTTGTATGCGTGGGTTTGCAGAATTTGCTGAAATTGTGCTCTGAATCTATGCGCTTTTGTATGCGTGGATTTTCTGAATTTTCTGAATTTGTGCTCTGAATCTATGCGCACCTGTTGATTTTCTGAATTTGTGCTCTGAATGTATGTCAATTTCTCTGATTTTTCTCTAGAAACAGTATCTCAGTCAACAATATATGTTTTCACCACAAAATAACTATTGCACAACTTTCACCTAACATCACTTAACCAGCACAAGTTTCGGCACACAATAACTACTCCACAACTACCACCCTGTCAACTACTGCTGCACAAGTTTTACTTCTCCACTGCCTCACTCCACCTCTCTTTAACTACCCCCCTCTTTCTTCAGCTACTCTACTCACATCACTCTAATCACATCACTCTACCTCACGACAACTTCACCTAGCTCAACACCACTGCACTCACCACTTCCTGCTCCAACCATGGCTGCTTCTTCCTCTTCTTCGGACCCATGGCTCAACCAATTCCCAACTGGCAAGGGATGGGTTGCCATGCTTTATGGTTCAGCGTGCGGCGACGACGACCTCTTCGTGGACTACATGAAGGTCGCCACAAGGTACACCAGCGTTCAAGATCTGGTGGATGGAGCAGACGAAGTGAGAAAGAAGGCGACGAGTGAGGAGAAGCAACGCATGGACCAGCAATATGGAAACCGAGGTAAGGGGATCCTGCCCATAGATATACTGCTATGGGCAATGAAAGAGGCGGGCTCCGCCGATGCTGGGCAGAGGCAGCGGTGGGCAGACCACCACTACGTCGCCCCAGCACAATCTACGGCTGAAGCAAACGCAAACAAGCACCAAGACGAGGATGACGACCTCCAGATCATCGCACACCAGCACTGCAGGCTCGCCGCCGCCCTCCTCCCATCATCTTCATCGATGAAGACGAAGATGAAGAAGAACAAGAGGTGCATATGCTGGAAAATCATCATACCGAAGTGAAACAGGAGGTACGACGCTCAGGCCGCTTAGCAGGGCAGACGCCTAACTGAAACTGAATGTGAAACTATTTAGTTTCACATTCAGTTTCGTCAGTCTTATTCAGTGTTGGCTAGTTTCAGTTATCCTCAAACTATTTGGTGCTATCTATCTATGTAATGCTATGTATGTTGCATCCTCAGACAATTTGTGTTATCTATGCTACCTCCTATGTAATGCAAGTTTCAGTTTCAGTTTCATTTTCATTTTCATTTTCATTTTCATTTTCAGTGTTGTTTGGTGTTACTAGATTCAAGTGTAAGTATTAGCAACAACTACCTAGCAGCAACAAATTGCATATGGAGATATAACAACATCTGGATAATATGGTTTAGGTGGCATTACAAATAGGATTATCTTAGAGCATTACAGATCAGGGGCATTACAGCACCCAACAACACAACCAAAATGATCTGAAACCACAGGCAGTTCATAGGGAGTTCATATTAATACTAAGATGCATATCTGCATCAAATTCTAGTACTAGGCCAGTTATATATATAGGCCTCATATTCACTTACCAACCCTAGCTACCACTTCACTCCTCCATGACAACTTCTTTGATCTTGTCTAGCTTTTCTTTGCACCCATGACCTGCCTTCAAGAGCTCAGCAATGATATGCTCCAGCTTCTTCTTCTCTTCTTTAAGGAGGTCTCTCTCAACTTGTATCTCCTTCATGGCTTTCCTGGTGTTTTGAATGATATCAGCTTGACTCTGCAGGATGCACCTTTGTTCTTTCTTTAGCTTAAGCTTCTCCATTTGAATCTCAATCTTTGTCCGCTCCTCAAGCTGATGCTTCTTCTCCTTAAGTTCATTGATTGCCTGGCTTGTGTAATCCATGTCATGGGATTTCTGCCCATCCTAGTAATCAAACAGCTTGGATACATCATCCACAAGCTGACTGTACTGATTGCCAAGAGAATCCAGCTCCTTCTTCAGTTTCTCAACCTCTATCTCATGAGCCTCTTTGTCTTGCACTCTACCAAGGTTCTCCTCATGATACATATCCCAGAGCTTGGTTAAGCGCCTTTGCAAAATTACAGGCCAAGGGGCATCTACCCACTCTAAAACACCACAGTTCACACAATCCTGAAAATTCAGTTAAATTTGAAGTGAGCTTTATTCTTCATTAACAAACATATTCACAATAACAAATCATAAACAGTACTCATATATGTAGCTACAATACACTAGCTAACTCTATGCTACAAATTATAAATCAGTGCTATGTTTCCATTGCTCTTTGCTGCTATTTGCTACAAGTACATAATTTAGACATAGCAATGTTCTTATAATTAATCAAAAATGAGAAAAGCAGCAACATTATTCAGAAAAGCACAAAAAGAATCAATCACAGCCATGACAACTTGGTTCATTACCTCAGTTGCACATCCTATGAATCTCCTGCCAGTGTCAGTGCCTTCAAATGCCACAAATTTGCCAGCCCTCTCCCTGTGCAGGATGCACCTACGGTCAGATTCAGTCACAAGCCCAGAAAAGCTTGGATCTATCACAGTATCTGGAGTTTGCTGCAGCAGGAAACACATATATGTCAACTACAACTCGCATACATGAACTTAAATGGAGAAATCCCTATCCTTCTTCAAACCCTAACCCTAGCAGAGGAGAGGAGAGGAGAGATTGAGCTGACTTACAAAATACTCCATATTCATGCTACTGAACTCGCTCATGTACTCGTCATCATCGTCAGAGGTCTCGTTGCTGTTGGGCCACGACGGCATGGTCGCGGCGTCGCCGGAGTGCGAGAAGAAGAGGAGCAGTGGAGAGCAGAGGAGCAGAGTGAGTCGGGGGAGAGTGAGGTGGTGAGGACGAGGAGCGAGCCGGTCGGCCAGGTTATGCCTGGTCCGACCGGGCCTGACCGACACGCGCGGCTAACGGGCGGCAGGCGAGCGCCGTTAGCCGTTAGCGCGGCCTCCGTCCTGACCGGTGGGCCGGGTCTGTTAGAAAGTGGTTTAAAACGCTTCAAACAGTCATCAACGCGGCGCGGTAGTTTTTTGTCACGAAATCAACGCTAAACTGGAGTTTTTGGTCAGTTTTCAAAATATAGTAGTTCTGTGGGACGCTTACGTGAAATGTGGTAGTTTTTTGTCAATTACTCCCTTAGGAGGTCTTCAAATTGTCTAGTCACATCTTCTAGTGCTCCAGCTTGGAGATTAGCAATATACACGCTCAAGTTCCATAGGAAAAACATGCCATTCGTCTCACCCACACGTACTCTGCACAATGTGAGGTACAGCTCCTGCTTCTCTTGTTCTAGCTCAATCATCCCGGTACACATCCACTTTGGCGTGCCAGCCCCACTATTTTTCTCTTGACGTGTCCAGATTTCAATGTGACCGCCTTCCGATGGCGGGCAAAGCAATGAGCCGATCGAGCAACGACGCACCTAATTAACCGCAGGCGACACCATCAAAAACAAAAACTATGTTACATCATTGATTTCTTGCACAAGAAAAGAGTCACAAAAAAATCTCGACAATCAAGATGCTCCCGATTGATACTTTCTGCATCTTGCCCTGCTACCACTTATTAACCAAGACATGAACAAGTGTTCACAACTTTGAAAAAGTTTGCAAAATCAAAAAAATGTTCCAGGATTTGAAAGATGACCATGATTTTTTTTTGAGAATTTTAAAAAGTTAAAGAATTGAAAAAACATGATTGTGGGTTCGAAAAGCAATGTTCACAGATTTTTGAGAACTTCTCAAATTTGGAAAAAGTTTTCTAATTAAATAAAAAGTTCACGGATTTTAAATAAGTCCATGAATTTTGAATATGTTTGTAAATATCAATATTTGTACAAGTATTTAAATGTCCACTTTTTTGAGAAATTCAAAATTTAATTTAAAAAAAATCATGATTCCAAAAAGTATTCACGGATCTTAAAAATGCTTGTGAATTAGTAAATGTACGGGAATTTAAAAAATCACAGATTTGAAAAAGGTTCACTTCTCTGAAATATTTCGTGAATTTGAAAAAAAAATGTTCACACGTTCAGAGAAATATTCATGGATTTGAAAAAACGTTCATGAAATTTATAAAGCTCATGAATTTGATTCTTTTTGTGAAATCAAATTAATATTTATTAACTTTAAAAATTTTAAGGATTTTAAAATGAGGAAAAATGAAAAGAAAAATCTATATTAAAAACAAGCCGAATAAAAAAGGGCGCTGATAGGCGCCGGTGCGCCGGCCGAAACGTTTCGGCCGGTCCAGCGCCAGCCGTTCGATCTGACTAACACGGAGGCTGCGTAACCGCTCGATCTGGATTGGGTCATCGTCTTCCTCGCCCCTTGCGAATCCCCCACTCCTCCTCCCCCGCCCGACTCACTACCCACCCCCCCTGCGCGCCGCCGCACCTCCTCCCCTGCTGCCGGCTCGCTGCCTCGCCGTCGTCGCCGCCGGTCGCCGCCCTCGCCGTTGGTCGCCGCCCTCACCTATGCCGCCTTCGTGCGTTTCTCCCCTCTGTGGATGCAGCAGCGTGCGCCCATGGTTGCACCCCCGTGGTTGCAGGCTTGCAGCTCCCGGGGAGATGGCCGCATCTCCGGTGGCGCCGGCCGCCGGCCGCAGCACCTGTCGTTGTGCTCGCGTTGTACCTCGCCGTGTGCCCACTCGAGGCTCTTGCTAGTTCCAACAAAAAACGACACCGGTTGTAGCAAAAAAGTTTATCGCTTCCAGCAAAAAAAGCTTACCGCTGCAGCCCGCCGTCGTCATTGTAGCAAAATTGTTAACTGGATGTAGCTTCTGTGGTTGCCGATTGCAGCAAAAAAATGACGTGGTTGTAGCAAACACAAAAAGAACGAAAAAAGTTTTTATCGTTTTCAAAAAAGCTTCCACTGTGGTTTGGAAAAGCTTCAATCGTGTATAAAAAAGCTTCATCCGTTAAGAAAAAAGCTTCAACCAGACCTGCGACCAGAGAAAAAGTTGCAAAACATTGACAAAAAAGCTTCAACCGTATATAAAAAAGCTTCAACCGTATATAGAAAAGCTTCAACCGGCTAGCGATGGTAGAAAAGCCGTGGTTGCAGCCCACGGTCACCTCGGTCATCGCCGTCACACACCCCGGTCTCCGCGCGGGGTTGCATCAGCGTCGCCGTGGTAGCACCCCGTCGCCCCGGTTGCAGCATCTCCCGTGGTCACCCCCTCCTCGGTCGCCGGCGAGATGGGATGGTCACCGCGCAGAGCCATGGCGAGCTTCGAGCGGGGAGAGGGGAGGCGTGGTGCGGCGACCAGGGGGCGGGCAGGGGGGGAGGGAGGGGGAAGGGATGGGGAAGGGGTGGGGAGGAGGGGGCAGAAGAAGAGGGGCGGCGCGCGCCCGGGAAGCTGCGCGAGATGTGGAAGCTGCGCGAGGAAGAGGGAGACCGGCCCAATCTTCAGCCGGTGCGCCGGTCCCCACCGTTTCCCAATAAAAAAACAGAAGAAAAGGGCAATCTAAAAACCCCGCCGAAGAAACTGGACGAGCCTTGCCAAAACAAGGACTGGGTAGGGAAAAACCGGGGCAACTCCAAATAGGGAATTCCTTGCTTAATTCTAGTCGGACACGGACTGGTTGACAGCGTGGCCGGCCCGTCGCCTGGACCTATAAAGTGCTTGCCGCGGCATGGAACACGCCCAGCCCAGTTGATTGAATCCAATACCGCAGACGAAGCCACAATAGCTCGCTCGCCCTCCCGCCATCTTTCCCAGACGCTGATCGCTCTTGCTCGAACGTCCGTCTACACCACCGGCGACAGCGACACCCCCGTCTCCGGCGAACGGCTGCTGCGCCCCTTCTCCGCCCGTCCTCTCATCCACGCGCGCGGCGACCCTCTTCGTCGCGCCACGCTGTCTAGAGGTGTCAGCTCGATCGTCTTCTGTTTTCCTGCAACTCGTCAATCTCATAATCATGTTTGTTACCATATTTTATTTTCAGTTTCAAACATGGCGGCCGGAGGATTAATGGAGCAGGACGTAAGCAAGCTTGACGTCGCAAAGCTCCACCCATTGTCACCTCAAGTTATCTCACGCCAAGCCACCATCAACATTGGTACTGACAGTCTGACACCACCATCCTTTTCCTTTTGGCAGCGTTTTGATCTTCACTACTTTTACTTATCAGATCACCACTTTCATTCATGTCACACCTCAGGTACAGTTGGTCATGTGGCCCACGGGAAGTCTACCGTTGTGAAAGCTATAACCGGAGTTCAGGTATGTTTGCAACATTTTGTTTCCAAGTTCTTAATCTGAATTCTGTATATTCCTGACAAGTGACAAAGCATATGTCACAGTTATAGTGACTGCTTATGAGTTCCACGCATATATTATTTTTTGGTATATGAACGAGTAAACTACACATATAGTACTTTATTTATGCTATGGATACATTGCAGATGTCTTTAAACCCGATTCACAAAAGTTTGACCTGACCTGGTGGGAACTCATTCTTTATTTTGTTTTGTAGACTGTTCGCTTCAAGAATGAGCTTGAACGTAACATCACTATCAAGCTGGGTTATGCTAATGCAAAAATCTATAAATGCGAGGACGACAGATGTCCACGACCAGTGTGCTACAAGTATGTTGAATTTCAAATCATGCACCGAAAATCATGATGCTACCTTTTTTACATTATGTATTACTCTAGATTTTATTACTAACCCTGTTTATACAGTTTAAAGCAAAGAACTTCTGGGGCACTGTTCTATACTCATACTGTATATATTATTGAACCTGTCTATGCATATGATTATTTTCTACTGAATATATGGTAGTATACTCATGATTGGAGTATAAAATTTGATCTGCGGATATTAACTACCGTACGATTATTTACCACACACACTCACAATTACTGCTCTGGTTTTTAAGCTCTTGTACACTATTTGACTCGTGTGCAATTATGTAAAGGGCTTATGGAAGCGGAAAACAAGATTCTCCAGCCTGTGATGTTCCTGGGTTTGAAAACACTAGGGTGAAGCTTCTGAGACATGTTTCCTTTGTTGATTGTCCGGTATGATGAAGCCTCCCCTACCCGGACTCGGCTCCCCTGACGTACTGCAGGGAGCAGTTGGGTCACTGACAGGTGGGCCAACTTGCTTTCGGGCCCACCTGTCAGTGGCCCAACTGCTCCCTGCAGTACGTCAGAGGAGCCTCGTCCCCCCTACCCTGTTACCGTTATGAATGTTCTCTTGTACAGTTCTAGTATACTAACATTGTCCTACCCGGCTGATTATCAACATTGTCGATTAGCTTGTTTGCTGTCAATTATATGTATTTGTGGTCATAAAGTTTCTCCATCTCTTTGAATAGAGTATTTAACCAAAAACTACCACATTTGCCGGAAACGTGACGGAAAACTACCACTCTACGTTTTTGTGCGGAAAACTACCAAATTTTTCCTAAGCCGTGGCAAAAAACTACCAACTCGCGAAATCGCTCGCTTCGCCCGCGCTAACCCCTATTCTGACTGGTTGGGCCCGCCAACAGTTGCCACGCGGGCTAACGGACAGCCGGCGCGCGCTGATGACCGTTAACGGCCCGTCCGCTGTCGGAACGGCGGCTGTCGGTCGGGTGCGGGTCAAGATCTGATCCTTTCCCCTCTCGCTGCACTCTCTCCGTCCTCTCCCTCTCTCTGAACTAGGTGGCGGCGGCGACGACGACGATGGCGGCGGTGGTTCCGGAGGGGGGCGTCGGCGATATGGGTGGTGGCGGCGGCGGCGACGCTGGCGGCGGTGGCACAAGTTTGGACGGTGTGGGCTCAGTCGACAATTGGTTGGGGAGCACCAGCTTCTCGACGCAGGCCGGCTCGCAGCAGCAGGAGGCACAGCTCGCCCAGTCATCGCCAATGGGTTGCAGGTATGGAAATATCATCTGCTAGATTAGCTGCTTCAATCTGTCAAATAGGTTAGCTGCTCATGAATTGGTTAGCTGCTTCAATCTGGCAAATTAGTAAGATGTGTTTGTTAGAGCTTGTTGGACATGTGTAGTAAATTGTATTGCACTTGTAGCTCTGTCATTTTCAATTGAATTCATGAGCACCTATTTCTGCAGTTTTGCTGACAAGAAGTGGGAGATATGGTTTCATTTAGAAGGAAGAAACCCTGTGAAAAGGGGTATATATGAGTCAGATATATCTTTTGTTACTCTACAATCACTCATTGCTAGTGAAGGGTATGGGCAGGGTGATTACATGTACTATGTGAAGGAGGAGGAAATTGGATCTGAAAGAGTAAAGTATTTAGGTAATGAAGCTAGTGTTCATGAAATGTTGGAGTTTTTTAATCATGTCAATGTTGTGAACATAAGGGTTGTGAGAGATGTTGAACCTGCAATAAGTACACAGGCTATTCAGAATTACATGAACACTCAAGAGAGTTGCTGTGTGCAAAAGGTTGTGGAGCAATCTGAGCTTCAGAATGAGATAGATGATAGAAAGGCTCAGCTTGAGAGGAGCAGGATTCAAAGAGAGGCGAATTTGAACCACTTTGAAGGAGACACTGAAGTGTCTGAATTTTGTTTTGATGATTCAGTTCATTCGGATGGGAGTGCTGAAGTTGTTCAACAAATGGAAATAGAGTGTGCCTCTGAAGAGGAAACAACATTGCAAAGTACTGCTATTGTGAAACATGTGAAGAACCCTGGGCCAACTAGCAGATGTCACAATGAGGTAGAGAAAAAACGTTTTGAAGATTGGTTTCCTGAAGCAGATGAGTTTTGTTTTGCTGGTGATGCAGGCATAAGTGATGAGGAAGAAGAAGATGAAGTTGAACTACCATACATCATGAAGAAGCCAAAGACAAAGAGTAGTAAGAAAAAGATGAAGGAAAGGGTATATTTTGACCCTTCAATTCCCAATTCACATTTACTCTTGTGCAAGAGCTTGTGTTTTGATTCTGTTTATCAGTTCAGAGAAGCATTAAGAGATTTTCATATAAGGACTTTGAGGTATTTTCACTACCACAGGAACACTCCAACAAGAATTATTGTTTGGTGTTCACAGAGAGAGCATGGATGTGAATTTTACATGTGTGCCTCCAGGATAGCTCATGACAGAATATTTTGCATTAAGAAGTGTAACATGGAGCACACTTGTCCAGCATCAGCAGAGAACACAAAGGTTACTACTAAGTGGCTTTCCAAAGCAGTTGAGCCTTCTCTTAGAGCAGATCCTAGAGCACCTGTGGATTCACTTATTAAAAACAGCAAAGTCAAGTTTTTAATTGATGTATCAAAGAGTGTGGCCTATAGGGCAAGGAGGAAGGCTATTAGGATTGTACAAGGTGAGCAGAAGGAGCAGTACTATAGACTGAGGGACTACCTACAAGCAGTTCTTGACACAAACCCTGGTAGCAGGTGTGTAGTTACAATATTTGAGGACCTAGAAAACCCTGCCCCAACTCCTAGATTTAAGTACATGTTCTACTGCTTGCATGCATCAAAGCAAGGATTTCTTAATGGTTGCAGGCCCTTTATAGGTAAATATATAACTGCATTTTGTTCAAAATATCTTGTTGTAATTTTTTGGTAGCTAATTTGGGTATGGATGCAGGGCTTGATGGTTGCTTCATCAAGCTAACCACTAGACAGCAAATTCTTGCAGCCACAGGAAGAGATGGCAACAACAACATCTACCCCGTAGCCTTTGGTGTGGTTGATAAGGAAGATTCAGAAAGTTGGACATGGTTCTTAACCCAGCTAAGATGTTGCATTGGAAGTGGAAGCAAATTTGGAACCTACACCATTATTTCTGACAAGCAAAAGGTATGCAACCTATCTTAGCCAGTAGTTCAGATAAATATAGTTATTACTGGCTTTATTTGTTTTTGTTCATGACCATGGTTATTAATTTACAATCAGGGTCTTTTTAAGGCTATAAATGAGGTGTTCCCTGATTCCCCTCAGAGATACTGCCTCAGGCACATCTATGCAAATTTTCAGTCAGCTGGTTTCAGAGGAGCAAAACTAAAAAAGCTAGTAGATAAGGCTAGCTACTCATTCACCAAACATGGCCATGAATTAGCAATGGCATAGCTTAAAGCAGAGTGTGAGGATGCCTGGAAGTGGCTTACAAAAATTCCAAAGGAGACTTGGTGTAGGTCTTCAATGGATTACAATTGCAAAACTGATCTTGTTGTGAACAACCTTAGTGAGGTTTTCAACAAAATGATCCTTGATGTTAGGGCCAAACCAATTAGAACTATGTTTGAAGGAATAAGGACTAAGCAGATGATCAAAAGGCATAAGACTAGGGAAAAAACAAAGAACAACAAGTGGATGATCACACCCAACTATTCAGAGAAACTAGAGGAGAATAAGAAGTATGCCAAATTTTGTGAGGCACATAAGGCTGGTCCTGACATTTGGCAAATGTCTAGTAAGGAAAATCAGTACTGTGTCAACCTAGCTACTAACTCATGTGACTGCAGGAGGTGGGACATGACAGGTGTGACATGCAGTCATGCAATAGCAGCAATGAGCAAGATTCACATGCACCCAGAGGACTATGTGCATGAATTTTTCAAAAAACCACTATATATTGAAGCATACAAAGACATAGTGTACCCTGTCCCTGGTCCTGGATTCTGGCCTGACACCCATACTCAGGATATTGAGCCACCAGTGTTCAAAGAAAAAGCAGGGAAGAAACAAACAGCTAGGAGAAAGGGCTAGTTTGAGGTGCCTGCACCAAAAGACACAAGCAGGATGTGAACAATTACATGCAGCAATTGTGGTCTACAGGGCCATAGATTTACTTACTGTGGGAAAGCTCTAAACCCAAGTCTTCAGATGAGAAAGAACTTACACCAGGTCATTTAAAAATGTTGCATTCTTTGTTTAGTTAATAGTTGTTTAATTATTTTAGGTCTGCTCTATGTACTAACTATCTTAATTCTGTCATGCAGGAGAATAGAGAATTTTTTAGGGGTTCCTCTAGTGCTAGTCACCCACCTCCAGAACCACCACATCAACACCAAACTTCACAGATGCCAGCCTCATCTGCTCCACCTCCTAAAGCAGCGAGGAACAGAAAAACAGCAGCAGATAAGAGAGCTTCAGCATCAACTGTTTCTGCAGGAGCAGCCAGGTCTTCACCAGCACCTCCAACAGGATCAGCATCAACAAGAGCTCCAAGAGGATCAACATCAACAAGAACATTTAATGCACCAAGAGCATCAACTGCAGAACCAGGGATATTATTAGGCAAGAGGAAGAGGAAACCCCCTAGCAAGTTTGCACTATATTTTAGTGCTAGTGGAAACCATTGAAACTCTGTTACTAAGTTTGTGTTCTGCTACTTAGTTTGATTGTTTGGTACTAAGTTTGTGCTCTGCTACTAGACTGCTTAAATTCAGACATGTGAACTTGTGTGCAATGTTGAATGTATGGTTGCTACTTATTTGTGCCCAATACCAATGGGTTAAGTGCTAGTGATTTGTTTTATTTATTTTACTTTGCCATTTGTGCAGTTTAGGTGCATGTTTTAATTGTTTTAATTTGTTTTTTTGTTTTACTTTGCCGTTTCTACAGTTCAGAAGTGACTGCCAAATTCATTTTAGAAAAAAAATATGCACAAAAAAATGTCTGGCCTGGGGCTCAAACCCAGGACCAGTTGGTTGTAACCATGCGTTCAATATCAATGGGCTAGTGCTAGTGATTTGTTTGACTAGCATCGGCCAAACTTATTATATGTTGCCCACCACGTCGTCTGTTCAGCGTGCGTTGCAGCCGCCATCCTGGTGAGCGTGCGTTGAGTAAACCCAGCCGTTTCGGATTCTACGACTTTATTACATGTCCACCCACCACGCTCTCTGCTCACTCGCCCACTTGCCGCTCGCACCGCCCACTCCGCTTCCCCCTCTCTCCTGTCGAAATCGCCGCCGACAACCACTGCCACCGCCGTCGCCATGGACTGGCAGCTGGCCATCGAAGCTCTCACCGGCAATAAGCAGGAGATGCGCGCGCAGTACAGGGAGATCGCGTGCTGGTTCCCCAGTCTGGCGATGCTGAGGAACCACGCCCGTGGCCTCGTCAAGGTGATGACAGCTGCTGAAAAGCAGCGCGCCTTCCCTGCCGGTCGCACCATCCCGCCGCCGACCATTCTGCTGTGGGCGATGCGCGAGGTGCAGCGCTCCCCCGACCCCAGGCAGCGCGCCCGATGGTGGATGTACCGCTCATCCACCATGCCGCCGGCCGCCGCGGACCACGTCACCGACGCCGTCCTCGCACTCCCAGCCCCAATCAACAACGCCTACTGGGAGAGGCGCAATCCATGGGTCCCTGGGCCCTCTGACGACTCTGACGGCGAGTCTTCAGACGACGAGTCCTCTGATGACGAGTCCAGTGAAGATGATGAGGATGAGTCGTCTGACGAATCTGACAACGAGATGGATGAGGTCGTCGTCCTCTCCGACGACGAGCCTGACGTGCAGCTGCTGGCTCCCGTCCTCGACGCCGTGGAGGGGGACAGGAACCTCCCAATCCACGTGGATGCGCTGCCGGAGGTTGATCTCCCAGACAGCATCGTCGTGAAGCAAGAACAAGATGGCGGCGAGGAAGATGTGGTGGACCGGCGCCGGGCAAGAAGAAGAGGGCGGCCGTGACTGCAGTGCGCCGCTCCCAGCGCCTGAAGATGCTGAAGAAGGAGGAGTGAGGTGCTGCCTTTCAATGCAAAAATATTCAGTTTCGTCAGTCCTGAACTTTCGTAAGTTCAGTAAGTTCCTAGGTTCAGTTTCGTCAGGCACTATCTACTAGTACTAGTTGCTATCTTTGTCAGGCACTATCTACTACTAGTTGCTATCTATGTCAGGCACTATCTACTACTAGTTGCTTTCTATGTCAGATTATGAATGGCAGTACTATCTATCTATGTCAGACTATCTATATATGTTACTTGCTACTTGCTACATATGTTAAGTTATTTGTCACACTATCTAAGCTACTTGCTATATATGTTACTTGCTACTTGCCACTTTCAACTATGTCACTATTGTCAGTTATCCACACATGATATATGCAGAGTAAAGCAGCCTCATCATAGATAAAACATTCTTACTTACTTAACTTAGCATTAGTACTCACTTAGCATAGTAGGTCTTAACATAATAGTCATTACATCATAGATAAAACCAACTAGTTCTTAAACCATAACAGTACCTCCCTCCCGCATACCATTCTGAAAGCACATGGAACTTTCCCAAAATATACACCTAACATGCATGACATTCCAAGGCCAGCTATATATATAGGCCTACTAATTACTTAACCCACACACCAAGCACTTCACTCATTCATAATTGCCTTGATCCTCTCCAGCTTATCATTGCTGGCATGCCCAGCATTGAGCAGATCAGCAATCAGATACTCCAACTTCTTCTTCTCTTGCTTAAGTAGGTCCCTGTCCCCCTCCAGTTCCTTCATGTTCCTCATGTTCTGAATGATATCTGCTTGGCTTTGAAGAATGCACATTTGCTCCTTGGCAAGCTTCAGCTTTTCCATACTTAACTCAATCTTTGCCTGATCCTCAAGTTGTTTCTTCTTCTCAGCTAGTTCATTGATTGCCTGACTGGTATAGTCCATGTCATGAGACATCTTGCCATCTTGATAGTCAAAAAGCTTGGATACATCTTCCACCAACTGGCTGTAGTTGTTTGACAGGAAATCAATTTCCTTCTGTAGCTTGCCCACCTGTTTCTCATGGGCTTGTTTGTCATTCACCCTCCCCAAGTTCTACTCATGGTACATGTCCCAAATCCTTGTTAGGCACCTTTGTAGAATCTCTGGCCAAGGACCATCCACCCACTCCACAACCCCACAGTTCACACCTACATCCTACAGAAGCAATTATTTATAATTAAGCACAAATCACTTAGTAACAAACTTAGTACAGATAACCAAAGTTCACACCTACAATTCTTTCATAGTAAGCACACAACACCTGACTTAGCATCAGAGATAAATTCAGTTAACAGCTATATTTAGCAGTAGATATAAATTCATTTAACTCTGTTCTTTTACAGTTAACAGCTATATTCAGTAACACCTAACTAATACATTCAGTTCACAGTACACTAAAGATCTCTGCATGTAGGTGTTCTCAGGTTCAGTCATGTATTCAATTCAGTTCTAAACTACAGCACACATCTCTGCACCACATGCTGCACCACACATCTCCAGCAGCAAAACACATCACACATCTCCAGCAGCAAAACAAGTTAGCGTTCAAGATTTAATACCTGCTGCACAAGACAACCCAGGAATCGCCTCCCAGTCAAAGCACCTTCAAAAGCCACCATCTTCTTCGGCCTCTGATGATGCATCATGCATGTCGGCTCAGATTCAGTGTAAGAACCACAGAAAGATGGTTCCACCACACTGTCAGGGGTTTCCTGCAAAAGAAACTTCGAATCAAACCAAAAGCAACTTGGAATCTCCAACTTGGGATGAACTAACCCTAACCCTAACTCTGTTCCACCATTATGCACTTACAAAGAGCTGAGGATCCATTGAAACCATGTTGATGTCCTCGTCCGAGCTCTCCTCGTCATTCCAAGATGGCATCCTCAACTTCTACCGGCAGCAATGGCCGCGGCGGCGACGGCGATAGGCTGACCTAGCTTAGAGCACCAGGGAGAGGGGAGAGGATGAGGACGAGTGAGAGCGAGCGAGGAGGAAGAGAATGAGCGAGTGGCTGAGCTCACTCGCTCTCACTTATTGGCCCACCGACAGCCGCCGTTCCGACAGTGGACGGGCCGTTAACGGCCGTCAGCGCGCGTCGGTCGTCCGTTAGCCCGCATGGCAACTGTTGGCGGGCCCAACCAGTCAGAATAGGGGTTAGTGCGGGCGAAGCGAGCGATTTCGTGAGTTGGTAGTTTTTTGCCACGGCTTAGGAAAAATTTGGTAGTTTTCCGCACAAAAACGTAGAGTGGTAGTTTTCCGTCACGTTTCCGGCAAATGTGGTAGTTTTTGGTTAAATACTCCTTTGAATAGGGTCACGACATTCTCATGGCCACAATGCTTAATGGAGCAACTATCATGGATGGAGCCTTGCTTTTGATAGCAGCAAATGAGAGCTGCCCACAACCTCAGACATCCGAGCATCTGGCGGCTCTTGCGGGTCTCAAACACCTCATAATTCTACAGAATAAGATTGATGTTATCCAGGAGAGTGCAGCAATGAACCAGCATGAAGCAATCCAAAAATTCATCTACGTAACTACTGTTCGTCGTTTCTCTTGTTATAATTAGTACATGTCTTACCTTTATTGTTTGATCTTTACTCCCTTTTGTGTATGTAGGGCACGAAAGCTGAAGGTGCTCCTGTGGTGCCAATATCTGCCCAGCTCAAGTACAACATTGATGTCATCTGTGAATATATTGTGAAGAAAATCCCTATTCCTGAGAGGAGCTTCACATCACCTCCCAACATGATTGTCGTTCGCTCCTTCGATGTCAACAAGCCTGGTTCAGAGGTTGATGAGATCAGGGGTGGGGTGGCAGGTGGCACCATCCTCAGGGTATGTAGATGTAGATGTAGATGCTCAGTCTCAAGATTGTAGGTGTTGTTTTTTTCTGCTGTGGTGAATAATGTTGATCCTTTTATTTACAGGGAGTCCTCAGGGTGAACCAGAATATCGAAGTTCGCCCTGGCATGGTCATGAAGGATTCGAGTGGCAAAATCAAATGTTGCCCAATCTACTCGAGGATCGTCTCGCTCTACGCCGAGCAGAATGAACTCCAATTTGCTGTGCCAGGAGGGCTTATTGGTGTGGGAACGGCCATGGATCCGACTTTGAGTCGTGCAGATAGGCTGACTGGCCAGGTCCTGGGAGAAATCGGGTCGCTCCCTGATGTGTTCGCGGAGCTTGAGGTTTGTCAAATCTTTCATTTTTTCTTCCAAAACAGAGATGTACTCTAGCTGTTAATGGCATCCTTGGACTACATAGGTTTGTCAAATCTTTTACTACCTCTGTAACTTAACATAAGATGTTTTTCGACAGTATGACAGTGTCAAGAACATCTTATATTTTGATACGGAGAGAGTCTAATTTTAGCCAAAAACAGAGATAGATGTTAATAACATTTCCTTGGACTACATTGCTTTGCAGATCAACTTCTTCCTTCTCCCAAGACTTCTGGGTGTGAGAACCAAGGGTGCAGAGAAGGCGGGGAAGGTCGCCAAGCTCAGCAAGCGTGAGATCCTGATGCTTAACATAGGGTCTATGTCGACTGGCGCCCGCGTGGTCGCTGTTAAGGGCGATCTCGCCAAGCTTGAGCTCACCACCCCTGTCTGCACAAGCATAGGCGAGAAGGTCGCCCTGAGCCGTCGTGTCGACAAGCATTGGCGCCTCATCGGATGGGGCCAGATCCAAGCTGGTGCAACGCTTGAAATCCCTCCCTGCCCGCTGTAAATGAAACCGCTGTTGGTGAAACAAGAGAAGAAATGTGTTGTTTTTGTGCATAAGTTTGAATGTCTTCTAGTCTTTGCGGGTCATCCCGGATTTTTCTATGCAACTAGATTGCTTTTTTTTTTGGGTACTAATTGAGGATCTGTTACTTGCCATGTTATCATGCTCCTGGACTCGTGGTTGGTTCAGATTTACAATCTCTCACTATCACCATTACGCCTTGCGTTGAACATATTTCAATTGGTTTGGAGTACTTTTTCTCGATAAAACAGGCCATTGGCGCCTCATCAGGTTCATCATGTTTCTAGACGATTCGTAGTAGAGGAGCATTTTCTCTTCTCCCTACATCCTCACTTCTGATAACACTTTTACAACCCGCTTGGCCAAAGGATTTAACCGATTTTTTTTAGTAAAAAGAGCACCCAGCAACGATATCATGCCTAACTAACAGGCAAGGGCTACAGGTCTCAGTGATGATACTCCGTTGTCGCACAAAGAATGGACAGAATACAACGGGATCATAACATGCTGCGAGGGAAACATAAGCCATAGTAACAGGGGCGTCTAAAGCATTTGATCCTGCATTGAAGATAAATAGGGAGACCCGGAGGCATTAGTCGTTTCTGACGAGATACATCAGATTCGATATCATTTTGTATTTGTGGCTCGTTCAGTTGAGCTGACAAATTTCAGGTTTTTGATCTGCTTCAGAGAGAGAATGGCTTGATTTCCTTGGCAACATATTTGTACGCTGACATGGCAATGTGTGGTTTGGTCAAACCAAAGTTCCCGAGAATGGGGAAAGTCGACCTGTTGTGTTCATTCCAGGTACTCCTATACGTCACTGTAAATGTGATGTATAAAAATTATTCCCACTGGATATATGGGGGAGACCTGAAAGAAGGAATATCACAACAGTTCAGACAAAAGGAGCAACGAAGAAATAAAGTTGCAAAGAGCAAAGGGAAAACCAGCAAACCTGGGATGATCGACCGCGGGAACGTAGGCTTGAGTGGCACCAGCAGCAAGGGGATCTGCTGCAAGATGGGAGCAGGGCGACGGGCAGCACCAAGAACTCTGCTCAAGACGCAAAGTTGAAGAACATCACAACTCGTTCGGAGGAAGAGGAAAACCATGCTTGCTACAAAACCTCCAGAGAGAAAAGGGCTTGTTTCTGTTGGAAAACAACATGCAGAAGCAATAACCTGTGCACTACTGTGTACGCTTGAGCACATATTCTTGTGATGTTTTTTTACTTGAACCTAGGCGACAACTTCTGCCAGCAGGAAACAGAACTCACCTGGAGCATCATGCAACAAGCAACAAATGAGTTGCTGTCGCTAACTTTTTAGATTACTGATCCAAATGATGAGCAATATAAATGCTATTGGCAAGTTAAGGAAAAACATTTTTTGCAAAAAACAAGTTAACTTTTCCAGATCAAAATGAACAGCTCTGCAAATTCTGTAGAGATAGACATCTAGCCAGACACATCTATTGACAAAGTTCATCATCCAGTTAATGTTCAGTGTGTAGGAAAAAATGGTAATTGTAGAACATTATAGGTGTATGTATGTAAACTAAACGTTATAGTATATAGTACTCCCTCTGTAAAGAAATATAAGATCGTTTAGATCACTAGATCACTACTTTAGTGATCTAAATGATCTTATATTTCTTTACAGAGGGAGTATATCTGATCAACTACATGATCAAAGATAGTGAACAGAGACATTGTTGCAGTGGTAACATTCACACATTTTACAGGTGAATTCCTGATGTCTTTCCGTCTCTATTCGGTCAAGCAAATTGACTTTTTCAGTTACAAAAATCCTTAAAATATTTACAGATTCTAACCTTGGCTCTAGAAAATAAGAAGACATACCATGTTGATGTCCATAACAACACATATGTTCTGGAACTTCTGACAACCAAGGTGTGGATCACCAATAGTCATCACATGAGCATACTCCATCCTCTATACAATGAAACCGAACAGTATCCCTCACAACTATTCTTCTTCTCGTCACAAGAGAGATGAGTTTGATAGCAACATGGCAATCATCGCATATCCTGAGGTTTTTCATTATGCGGATAGTTGCTCCTTCGGGGCTGTGAATAAGGCCAAACGCAAGAGCCATTTTCTCGCTGTGATACATAAGATGCTCTTCCTTTTGTTCATCCTCAACATCATGTAGGACAACTGCAAAATTCGGAGCATATCCGATCACTTTGATCTGGTCTATCAACTCTTTGAGCTTTATGGTGATCTGGTTTATCCATGGGTGATTCTTGTCGTCTGATGTGAAAACCTGGACCTCACTTCCTACTTGGATCCAACTAACACCAGGCTCTTTCCTAACACCCCTCTCTCTCATCAGCTTCCGGACCTTCACGACACCATCCCATCGGTTTGCTTTTGCATACATGTTAGAAAGCAAAACATAGGTTCCTACATCATTGGGTTTCAACTCAAGGATCTGCTCAGCTACTCGATGACCCAGGCCATAGTTTTTATATACCTGGCAAGAACCTAAAAGCGATTTCCACGCAACAACGTCAGTGCCAATACAGTTGCTCAATATGAACTGTTCCGCCTCATCTAGCCGTCCAGCTCTGCAGAGCAAACCAACCATGCAAGTGTAATGTTCTCTTCCAGGTTTTATACCCATTTCCTTCATCATAATGTTCAAGTAGTACAATCCTTCATCGACAAGACCCAACTGTGCACAAGCTGACAGCACCCCAACAAAGGTCACATAGGATGGGGCTTCTTCAGCAGACAACATATCATGAAATACACGCATGGCTTCTCTTGCAAGGCCATGATGAGCATAGCCTATTATGATCGAATTCCACGAGACCACGTCGCGACATGGCATAGAAAGGAAGACTCTCCATGCATCACTAATGCTGCCACTTTTTGCATACATATTAATGAGGGCATTACAGACAGACAGAGCACCCCAATGGCCAGTTTTCACAGCAGAGGCACTAAGTGCATTGCCATTTTTCACGGCTGCAAGACCAGCACAACTGTTGAGAGCCACGGCATAAGTGAACTCATTTGGCCGAATTCCTTCCATTTCCAAATCTAAGAACAACTGCAATGCCTCTTCAAACAGCTCATTCTGGGTATAGGCAGTCATAACAGCTGTCCAAGAAACAACATTCTTTTCTGGCAAAACCTCAAATGCGGAATGAGCATCACAGGCGCACTCACACTTCCCGTACATATCAACCAGAGCGCTGCCCACATACACATTCAGCTCGAGCCTCTTCTTCAACGCCTGGGCATGCACTTGACGGCCAAGCAGCAGCTCTTTGGTGCTAGCACAATGCCCAAGAACTGCGACATACGACACATGGTCCCATTGCTCAACTTCTCCGACCATGCTTCTCACAACCCTGACCGAACCATCAAACTTGCCCTTGTCAAGAAACCCATTGATCATCGAGTTGAACGCGAACGCGTCGAAACCAGACACACTCTCAAACACCTTGACTGCATCCTCCACATGAGCGCACTGGCAGTACATGTGCAGCAACGCGTTGCAGACATAGTGGTGCTCCGCCAGCCCAGACTTGACGGCATGCCCATGGCACTGCCTCCCCATGTCGTAGCTCCGGACCTGGGCCGTGGCCGACAGGGCGGTGGACAGAACGTACTCGTTAAGGTCGAAGTCGGCCGCCCTGAGCAGCGCGAGCGCGTCCCCGTGGCGACCGGAGGAGGCGTAGCCGGACATGAGGAGGCTCCCGGAGACCGGGTTGCGGGAGGGCATTGCGTCGAACACTCGGCGGGCAAGGCCGAGGCAGCCGCACTTGGCGTAGAAGGCGATGAGATGGTTGTGCAGGACGACGTGGAAATGGGACGCTCTCAGCATATGCGCGTGGACTGCCTTGCCTGCGGACAGCTTGCCGGCGGCCGCCGCCGTGCGAAGCACGGCCACGGCCGCGTGCAGCTGGAGAGCGGCGCCGCCGAGACCAGCCATGGGAATACTAGCAGTTTTGGACAGCTCGGGTCAAGGGACGGTCGACCTAATGCCCAGTTTTCTTTCACTGGATGGACCATTTGGGGGCCCACTTCGGCCCATGAGACGGCAGGTGCAGCCCGTACATCCAAAGAGGCCGAAATAACTGTTTAACCTTCTCGTTTCTAAAAAAACTGTTTAACCTTCCCTAAAAAGCCTTTTTTAACCTTCTTTGTCTTAAAAAAACTGTTTTAACCTTTTGAACAAAGTTTGGCACGATTGAATCCCTATTTGAAAGTTTTGCACAATCCAATCCTCGGACCGGTATACGGCGACAGTAGGCTATATGGGCTACCGCTATAGTCAATGGCGGTAGCATAGGTCCACCCTCACTAACCATGCACCAGCTACCGCCACCATCTCTGGTGCATCACGGTAAAGTATTGATGCAGTCTGGGTGTTCACATAAGTATTTTTTTTTGTTTTGCCCTTAACAAAAAGGAACAGTTTGTCCAAACAATTGTAGAATGGAGTTTTAAAAAATAATCATGTTTACTTATCTGTAACTATCTTTAGAAATTCCCCCAAAAAATACAAACATGTATGGTGCCTAGGTTAGGAGGCATATAGTCTATTAACCATCTCATTTTATTTATGCACTAACATTCGGAGTAGAAAAAAGTGATAAGGTTAATAATTACTTTAAGGTTGATTTTTTATGCAATAATATAGTTAAAGGTGAGTAAAAAATACTATAGTTAAAGGTGAGTAAATATTAATTGAACAATTTGTTTTTTTTTGTTGGGCAAAAAGGAATGTACTAAAAAACGTAGTATTACAGCATAAACAAGTACAGAACGTGCCACTAAAATACTGCATTCATTCACCAGTAACATAAAACTAGCAAAAAATAGCATTCATATTTCTTCTAGTGTTACCAGCGTATTACATTCTCTAGTGGTCTCCTCAGTGAAACCTATCAAAAAAGCTAAGGGGAAAAAAAACTCTTCAAGAAAGACAGGAGAGAAAAATATAGGCGTTGATATAGACATCCGACCGGCGGCTAATCTTTCCAGCCATCCTTGGTCGACCTCCTTGAAGCCAGACCTTTCGACGACAGGTTGGGCATGGAGTTCGACGGTGTTGACGGCGCCTCCTCGTCGTCCCAGTCATCTCCCCAGTTGTCATCCCACTGGTCAGGCTGATCAGCTTCTTTCTTCCCTCCAATGGAGACCGGTAGCTCTGGTGCGTCGAGTTTCTGGTATGCTGGCCCACCATCTTGCTTCCGCGCCCTACGGAGTTTGACACATAGTCCCGCCAGCCCAAGGAGAACAAATACGGGCACCAGCATGTAGGTCGGAGTAAGCCGCATTGGTATCACTCGGCCTGTGTTCCTTGTGACTGCGGTCTCAAGATTGATTTTACAGGTTTCTTCTGCGACTTTGAGAACTATCGCCATGTCATTCACGGTATCGCTGACAGAAACACTCACCTGCGTCTGAATTAATAATGACAGAAGAAGAGAAGATCAGTATAACATTCAGATAGCACTAAAATCAGAATGCCAAGGGCCCAATTTCCGTATTGAAGTTGATAAGAGCAAAGATAGTGTATTAAACATTAGGCAAACACGATATATCGCATTAACACCCGTAATCAATCATGTAACAGCAGACAATTTTTTTTTGAATTTTGCATTCACGGGCATGGAAAGTGCAATAGGACACTCAGATGCTTGTTGAACAAACTTTCACAGCAAAAGGGAAAAGAAATGGCATTTTCTTCAGAACACTCCATGCAAAAGCAAAATACCGAGACATTTTACATGAAACAATTAAGACATATAAACCAACAATATAATTATCTTCAAAGATTAATTCTCGTGCACAGTAGCATACCTCATTGTGACCGTTTGCTTCAACATGAACTGTATCTTCTGCTAAGATGACATAATCTGGAGCTGTTATGCTAACATCAAGTGGGTTTGTGCCTTTGTTGTCCATCAAAAGGGATAGAGCTGACGAATCTGGTTTCAACTGTAACAGGTCACTTATGTGCAAAAATGTGGAAAGGGCTGGAAAGAACTAAGATGGCGAATATTCCATGAAAAAAACTTCAGAGATCACAGGAAGAAATATCTTGGCGAATATTCCATTCGAGAAGAAATAATGGATAGTAGGTGTTCTTGAGGTAACACTCACAAAGTTCTACAGGGACTCCATTTGCACTTCAGCAAAAATAAATTATATCTGATATAGCACTGGTTGTAAGTATGCTAGTCTTTGTTTGTGGCCCCACCTAGACCAAAACTGTAGCCAGGGTATATCATGACCAAAACCAAGATCGTCAACTGATAGCACTAGTTTTGGCTACACACTGGTGGAGAAACATACTATGATTGGCAACTTATTAATGTCATGTCAGTTGTGCCAACCGTCCAATTCCATCATTGCCATATTATGGTAGCAGCAATTGATAGCACTAGTTTTGGCTATGCGTTGACAGAGAACTAAACTATAATTGGCAACTTATTAATGTCACAAGGCCAAACCATAAATTGCACCATGTGCTTTGGTATATCTAAATTTTTGCTTGATGGCGCCAATTACAACCAACCGTTATTTGACAGACAACAAAAGGGACGTGGGAAACATCTAAGTGGCATGGTTGACCAAGTTTTAGATTCCCAACATGGATGAGCCCGTCAGTTTTATCTTCCAACTTTTGAATACTACATTGATACTTGATGAAAAAAACATCAGTTTAGCTGCCATAAGACCATGGCAAGCATTCAAAAGGAATGAAATAATGTTTGATCTAGCAGGTGTATATGCATGATACAAGCAAAGCATATAATACCGTAAGCAACTACACACAACCAGAGAATAAGGAAGAACAAATGACTAGAAAATCACCTCCGGAAACTTTCAAGCAAGCGATGAACCTCTGTTTTTCAATGAGACATCTATGGGATGGATCACATTCTCCGACCAGTGGATCCTGCAAGAAGTCCGTCGAGGATGTTGCGTTGCCATCTTTGTCATTTGGTTTCTGTACTGGCTCATCTTTCCCGGTGCTGGTTCCTTCCATGGAATTATCCGTGTTAGTGTTCTCGGTAATGAATTTCTTGAGCTCCCCCTCCTCATGTACTTTCTGTTGCGTGGTAGGATCTGCCTCGCCATTCTGCCCTGTCCTCCCAACACCTGGATCCTCTATACCGGTACCATTGTTTCCTCCTGCTGGTAGGATACCAGCGGTACTATCCTGAATTCAAAAGAAAACGTGTCAATCAAAGACAAAAAGGAAAAAAAAAACATCGCCTTGTATGTTAGTCATTTGATTGCTGCTGTATTGATTTAGCTGTCTGAAACTAAGTTTGCATGGCAAGTGCCTCACTGGATCACTGCTGCAGTGCTTTAAGCTGTCTGAAATTAAGCTTGCATGGGAGCGCTTGGCAACCAAATTTCTCACCAGCCCCCCAATCTGACCCAGCACTACTGATGCGGAATTCGTATCATCGGAGGTAACGCGAAGCCGAATCTCACACCCTAAATACAGAGGAGTGAATAGTGGTATGTAGTACGAAATTTAAATCAAGCTCTCTGCGTCCTCTCATCGCGGAAGCAGAGCTCCCCAGATCGCACCAACTCTAGCGCAGGGTGCGACCGGGGGCAACCGAGCAGACGACTCTCTAGAGGTTCAGGGAGGGAGGAGACCTTCACCTCGGCTGCTGCTGCGACGGCGGCGGCCGAGAAGGCGAGCAGGAGGAGGAGCGCCGCTGTCCGCGGCATCACCGCCGGCAGACTGAGCCCGGAGCGGGGCGGCTCCGGCCGAATGGCGCCGGACTGGGGCCTCCGCGTCGCCGGGCGGAGATCTGGAGGAGAGGAGAGGAGAGGCGAGGCGATTTGGTGGGAGACGGCGAGGATCCCCGGGAGCGGAGGAGACCCGAGGGGAACTAGACGGCAACTCGAGGAGGCGAGGTGGAATAAAAATAAACAAGAAGCATAAAAAAACATGCGAAAAGAAAACGAAGGCGGCCGGCACCGATCCTACTGCTCGGCGAGTATGCCATTTGGGCGTCAAGCGGCCACGCTCCCCACTCAAAGTATGAAATATTTTGCGCCTGCAAGACAATCTACAATTGGACCTAACAAAATTGCCCCAAAACGTCCGTGAGTCCGTGAACAGTGACCGGTCAAAACTCAAATATCGATTGCGTAAGGAGTGGCTCATTTCAAATCATGAAATCCATACAATTGCATGCAACGTAAAACTAGTCTACTTCATCGACGACCGCCTTTGTTGTTCCCTCCATGTCCCAGGTCTGGTCATCGGCGAGGTAGAGCAGGACATGGGAACGCAGACTGGCCCACATGGGACACGAGGCGTCGCCTGGACATCGCCGGTCGACGTGAGATCGACGATGGACGTGCACGAGCCGTCCTCGTGGTTGCGACGACAAGGGGGTGCCGGTCACCTGTTGCGGCTCCACGGTGGCGTGTGACTCCGCCTTTGCGGCATCGGCTGTGGGGCTATCACAGCCAGCCGCGCAACGTGCCTCGCACGGCGGGGACGCCTCGCATCCGCAGCGTTTTGGCCGTAAACCATGCAAGCGTTTAACTCTGACTCATAGCCTGACACCGTAGGGACAAGCGCACCACCCCAAGGGGTTAGGGCATGCCCTGGCGTCGGATCCAAGCGTCATTTGCGCGGACACGAAGGATTCCCGCGGAGAGAGTCCGACCCCGGTCGGGCGCACTCCTCCCAGGACTAGCAGAGAGACAAGTGGGCAGTCATCTCCTCCTCGCCCCGCATGGGATGAGGTCCTACTCAACGGATCGGGAGATCTTGAACTTGGATCCACTTCCTGCCATGCCGGAGAAGGTCGAAGTTCGCCGGATAGGAGCTAGGGGCTGAGGGAACTTGAGGGGAGGGAAGTGGCTAGGGTTTGGTCTGGATTGCGAACAGGGATGAATATAGGTGGGGTCAAGGTGGGCCATAGTGGGCCGGATCCAACGTGGTAGACGCATCTAAGCGTCTCCATATCCGCCCCACATGTGGGCTAGGTATGAGTTTGTCGGGATTGAAGCCACTTTCCACAATCTCTCACATATCATTGGAGGATCTCTCCATATGATCATGCATCTCAATTTTCCACACTGAGAACTTCCTCTGATGTTTTGAGACCACAAGTCGGATGACTGGCAGGAAATCGACATAGTTGGGCATCGGCTAGACGTCCAGCAAGCAACAAAGACAGTCGGACTATAATCCTGGCCAAAGCATCCCTTAACTAATCGTCCGACCCGGCGTCCCGCTAGAGAAAATCGCTACTAGTGTTTTGGGTGTATAGTCGGACGTCTAGGTAGCAACCCAAATAGTCCGACCAATAGCTGGACATCCGACTACCATTGAATTTGGGAGTTTTGGCCAAATAGAAGTTGGAGCTAGGTAGGCTATTTGGCTTTGGATTTTTCGTGTGTGATTTGATTGGAATAGTGTCAGATCGCTTTGATTTGGCAAATCCATCATGAACCCCTTTGATCCCCTTAATAGTGCGAGATCCCTATAACTCAAGATATAAACAGAAAAGGCTACACCTTTTGTCATTATTGTACAATTCTCAAGTCATATTCTTGGGGGGGGGGGGGGGGGGGGTCGATAATCCACAACACAATTTCCTTGGGGGCTAAAACTTGTGTGTTAACTTAGCAAACGTAATTAGTCCCCTATATGTATACTATCAACAATGTCAATATATGCTTAAGGACATGGATACACTTTCAACAGTAACCTGCTTGGTGAAGCATGCAAAATTCAATCTAGGGAATCTGTCAGCCAGAGAGATATCATCAATCCAAACATCTTCCTAAAAAGGGTGTTTTTCCTATCAACAAGTTTCTTTTTGGCAAAATGTTGGAAAATGTTATTCACATTCAGCCCTGCCAAAAGTGACACCCACCAGTTCCTACACCCATACTTGGCAGGGTTAGAGAGTGAAGATATTTCTGTGTGAGAAAATTTTGCCGTAGACCTTCAGAGTTATAAAGCTTCCATAGTCATTTGCATAGTAAACTTTGATTCATAGTTTGTAAATCCAGCACACCAAGTCCACCAGTCTTTTGGCAGACAAACTAAAGGCCAGTTAACCAAATGGTATATCTTCTTGGTCCTATTTGTCCTGCCAGGTCATTCTAGCTCTATTGGTATTCATCTTCTTTAAGGAACCTTTAGGGCCTCCAGGAAAGATAACGTGTACAAGGGTATACTACTGAGACAAACATTGGTTAATGTAAAGCCTTCTTCCAATAGAAAGGATATTTCCGATTCCCGAACTTTTAAATGCTTGAACCTTTTCAATTCAAAAGCCTTCTTCAAATTCCTGAACTTTCTAACATCTGTGAATTTTTTGAATTTATGTTGTATGTTTTTCCTTGAATTCATTAAAAAATCAGATTCATGCACTTTTTTGAATTTAATCCCGCATTTTTGTTTGAACTAGTGCACTTTTTAAAGTTTGTCAACTTTTTTTGAAATTGCGATTTTTTGAATTCATGAACATTTTTTATGAACTCATGTTTTTTTCTCCAAAAAATCACATTTTCTCGAAAAGTCAAGGGTCAACTGATCAATGGTGGACTGGTCAAGAAATTCCGATTAATCGGGATAACTGGCATGTCCCAAGCAAGCACTCGCCTCCTTGTGTGGGTCGTGTGACGAGCAAGCTTCAAAATATCGGATATCGGGTTCATATCGGTTTGGCTTCGACATATCGGATGTCGGATATCGGGTGATATATCGGACGATATGTAGATATATCGGAGAAAACATGTCTAGTTTATTATTTCATTATTCTTGTTCAAAACTTTATTTTTAGTAAAACAAAATGTATGATGTCAATGCTTTAACATGACAGTTTTAGATTCCTAGTTTATTGACTTGTTGATTAAGAAACTATTAAGGAAATATTCACAAAATCCTTGCTTTATGATTAAAAACAATGTGATATACATGCATTTGTATGAAACGTTGTACACAACTTTGATAATATATAATCAATTTGTAAATGCAGAATTATATTTTCACTGCATTCTGATAAATAATCGTTGTCATCTATGTATCGTTCTATATTGGCGGACATATCGAGCTAGATATCAGCCATATCGGTCGATATTTCGGTCCATATCGGATGATATGTTTGAAAATGATATCTACAAAATGATATGTTATGTTTATATCAGTAGAGCCCCAAAAGTGATATATCAGCCTAGATTTAAAAGCTTGGTGACGAGGGGGGGGGGGGGGAGGGGGGATGCGCATGAGCGCTTGCTACCTTCCCTGGCGCTAAACACGTTGGGGGAGGAGGTCTCCCAACGTAGGGGACCTCCTATTTACCACGCACCACGATGCGAAGTGATGAAACGGGTACATCCACTTCGCCAGCGCGCCCTTTTTGGCGGCCCATTTGCGGGGCGAGGCAACCCTTTTTATCTCTTTCATTGTTTCTTTTACATTTCTTTTCTCTCTGTCTTCTGTTTTTTTTCTCTTTTTAGTTTATTATATCACAATTCGGGATTTCATCAAAATGTTCATGTTTTTTTAGTTTTTTCATTAATTTTAAAATTCCTAAAATCTAAAAAATGTATATAATTTTTGCATTTTTTAAAAAATTTACTAAATTCAAAATAATATTCACTAATTGGAAAAAACATTCATGAATTTCACAAAATATGCACCGATGCAAAGATTTTTTTAAAAAATTATGAACTGTTTTAAATTAGATGAGGAAGTTCCAAATTGGATGAACATTTTATTAATTGGATGATTTTTTGTAAATTCATAGAAATATTCAAAAAATATGATGAATTTTTTAATTAGGATGACAATCTTTGAATTAGATGTATGTTTTTTGAATTTCATAGATACAGTAGAAATTTAATTTGATGACCATTTGTTGAATTACCTGAACATGTTAGAAATTGATGAACATATTGTTAAATTGATTATTTTTTTGGAATTATGAACAGAAGATTATTACCATATTTAAAAAATAAAAAATAAATCTAAAGATAAAATTAAAAATCAACCTGTAATAAAAAAATAGGAAATGAATATGAAATAAAAAAAAAGGAAAGGAAAAACAAAGATTATAAAAGAATAGAAAAACCGAAGAAAACCGAAAAGAACGGGTCTGAGAAGCCGCGAGAGCTATATCTCGCTTGGTGCAAGAGTAGCTTATGTCTCTCTGCAGGCTTTTTCTCGCTCCGGAGCCTTCGCTCGCATGCTAGTAAGCGTACGCCACGTTTTCTCTGTTTTTTTCTTTCTTTATTCATTGGTTTCTCTATTTTTTTCCTTTGTTTTTCTCACCGGTTTACTACATTTTATTCCTGGTTTTTACTCGTTTTTCCTTTTTTTTTCTTTTGTTTCTTTCTCCGGTTTCATAGGTTTGTCCTTTTCTTTCATATTTTCTAATATTTCTTCGGTGTTCATTGGATTTCATTCTTTTTTCTTTGTATTTCTCTGACTCTTTCTCAGATATTACTTTTCCATTATTTTTTGGTTTTCACTTTATTTTTTGGTTTTCTTTTTTTTCTTTGGGCCTGTTTGTTTAATTTTTTATTTGTCAATTTCCACCGGTGTCAATTTTGTTGAACACATGTCCACTTTTTACTACAGATTATACGTTTTTCGTATACATCAGAAACATTTTTTATATACATGCTTAACCTTTTCAAATATATGATTAACATATTTTGAAAACTAGATATTAATGTATAATATTTTTCATGCACATTGTACATTTTTATATATATCTACATTTTCTATACACATTTAACATTTCAAAATACATAACTAACATTTTTTAATATATGGTCAACATTTTTTCGTATATATTGCACTTTTTTTTCAAACACAATGTACATTTTGCGTGCACAGTAGGAACAACTTCTTATATAAATTAACATTTTTTGATGTCTACTTTTTTTCATACAAATTGTACATTTTTTGGTATATATCTAATAAGTTTCTGTAATACACGTTCAACATTTTTTGAATACAAGGAAAATAGTTTTTTAATACATGGTCAACATTTTTTTCATACGCATTTTTAACTTTTTTTAATACATGGTCAAAATCTTTTCTATACACATTTAACATTTTTAAATGCTTGATTACTATTTTTCAAATGCAAGATTAACATTTTTATAATACATGGTCAACAATTTTCCTATACATATTAAACATTTTCAAATGTTTGATTAACATTTTAGAAAAAATATTAACATTTTTGGAATACATAGTCAGCAATTTTTAAATACATGGTTAACATTTTTGTGTATACATTTTTATTTATGTCTAATGCTTGATTAACATTTTCAAATAAAATATTAATATTTTCTAAATACGTGATCAGCCTTTTCATACACATTTATATTTTTCTGTATATATGTTTTATGTACATGAGAAACATTTTCTTTATATGCATTTAACTTTTTCCAAATGCTTGGTTAACATTTTGTTCAAATGTTTTATTTAAAGTGTTTTGCATAATATATTTATTTAGGTGTTTTGGAAGTATTAAAGTTCTTTTATAGTTGCACCAACAGTTTTTCAAACTTAATTTTTTTGTTTTGAAATATGTGTAGTTTTTTAAAATATGACAAAAAGAAAAAAGAAAAAAGAATGAAATCGAGTGAACAAACGAACGAACTGTGCCACTGGGTCGGCCCATTACATCGACGCTTCAGGCAAGCGAACAACTTGTCTTGCTAGAAGCGAGACATAGCCGTACCCCTTAGATGGCTCTAGATACATCTCAAAACCAAAAGAGGGATTGTGCGCCGGGTCGTCGCAATTCACTATGTGCGCTGTGCCATTGGATTTCTGCCAACCGAGGGCGCCTTGATGCGAGTTTTTGGGGCGAGGGCGGAATGATACGGCACAACGAGCACGTGCGTTCCACAAGCACTAATGATGTGTTTGGTTGCCGGCATATATGCCAACTAGGCCTGCGGGAGATGTTTTTAGGCTGTTGGCGTGCATCTGCTTCTCAGGCCACACGGGGCTGAATACGAGGGAACTATCGAATCGACCATTTTTGGCATGACATGCTCGCTCGAGCCACGTGTGCCCGTCGCCTACATGCATTGGAAAGCGCGGGAGACGGACGGGACGTCTCATAAATCTCCTCCCTCTCTCTAGTTACCCCCACTCTCATTCACACCGCCCTCTCTCCCTCACCCTCACACCCTTTTGTGCTCTCCTCCAGGCTCCAATGGCATGCCCGCCGCCGCGCCGCCCCACCCCATCATCGCCAGTAGCAACCCAATCCAAGACCGGTGGGTGGCCAGCCTCTCCAACAATGGCATTGACCACATGGCGGCCATCTGCACGTCAACCCCTTCTGTACCAGATCGTGTCCTCCGGCCAATATGTTGCCAGCCGCTCCAGCTCCACCTCCAATTCCGGACCTACTGGTCCTCGGTTCGACTGTTGTGGCAGTGGGAACCTCATCGGCTACGACATCGGTAGCCATGGACGAAAGGTTCCCCCCTATTAGGGGTTTTCTCCGGGGAGGGCGGCAGAGCCCTGGACGATGGCTCCCACTTCGTCCATGACGCGCGTCACCAAGAGCACCAGCACATCGGCGATGGCTGGGCCATCCTCTTCGGGCGGCCTAGCATTGCCGCCAGGGTTTGTTCCTCAGCCTATGCTCCAATGGCAACCACTCCGGTAAGTAGTTACACCCCCCCTTTGCTCGTAGATGTAGTTTAGGCTTTGTGCTTAGTGAGTACTAGGATTAGATTTTATTTGATTGGATAGGATCCGATTTGAATCGAATCAATTCAGTCCAATCAATTGCGGTTGATTGAAAATGTAGGTGGCAACTGCCTCGGGTGTTGATGAAGAATTGGTGCATGATCATGGGTTTATTTTAGATTGTTGGATTAGTACTCCTCGGCTGTTGATGCTAGATCGGTAGTGCTACTGCGTGTCTGCGTTGATGCTAGATTGGTAGTGATATTGTGTTGTCGCTAGATTTGTGCTTGCTATTTGTGTCGTTCTTAGTTCATTCACAGTTATAGTTCGATTTTGTTCATAGTTAGGATTTCTGCATGATCGTAGTACATGCATGCTCATTAGAGTTAGTAGGATCAATGTTGATGCTCATATACATAGTAGGACCAATGTGCTTGGTCATATAGGTAGTAGGACCAGTGTGAATGCTGTTAAATTTGAACCCATTTTGGGCGCTTTTGAACATAGCACTTGTGTATGCATGCTTGTAGGATCGAAAGTATGTCTAGAGGGGGGGTGGTGGTGATTAGACTACTCGACCAAATAAAAATCTAGCCTTTTCCCAATTTTAAGTCTTGGCAGATTTTAGCAACTTAGCACAAGTCAAGCAATCAACCTACACATGCAAGTCTAAGAGTATAGCAGCAGAATGTAAAATATTTGCATATGAAGGTAAAGGGAGGAGTTTGGAGGGAGCAAACGCAATGTAGACACGGAGATTTTTGGCGTGATTCCGATAGGTGGTGCTATCGTACATCCACGTTGATGGAGACTTCAACCCACGAAGGGTAACGGTTGCGCGAGTCCACGGAGGGCTCCACCCACGAAGGGCCCACGAAGAAGCAACCTTGTCTATCCCACCATGTCCATCGCCCACGAAGGACTTCCCTCACTAGGGTAGATCTTCACGAAGTAGGCGATCTCCTTGCCCGTACAAACTCCTTGGTTCAACTCCACAATCTTGTCGGAGGCTCCCAAGTGACACCTAACCAATCTAGGAGACACCACTCTCCAGAAGGTAATGGATGGTGTGTTGATGGTGAACTCCTTGCTCTTGTGCTTAAAATGATAGTCTCCCCAACACTCAACTCTCTCTCACTGATTTGGATTGGGTGGAAAGATGATTTGAGTGGAAAGCAACTTGGGGAAGGCTAGAGATCAAGATTCATATGGTTGGAATGGAATATCTTGGTCTCAACACATGAGTAGGTGGTTCTCTCTCAGAAAATGAATGCTGAAGTGCAGGCACGTTCTGATGCCTCTCCTTACTAATGAAGGAAGGGTGGAGGGGTATATATAGCCTCCACACAAAATCTAACCGTTACACATAATTTACCAAACTCGGTGGGACCGAATCAGAAAACTCGGTCAGACCGATTCAGTTCATAATGTGACCGTTAGGCATTTCGGTGGGACCGGCATGTCAACTCGGTGGGTCTGACATGTCAACTCGGTGGGACCGATTCTATTAGGGTTAGGGCATAACATAATCTCAGTGAGACCGATTACACAAACTCGGTGGGACCGATTTTGGTAATAGGCTAACCAGAGAGTTGGTCAGGCAAACTCGATGGGACCGAATCGCTCATTTCGATGAGACCGAAACGTTACAAAAGGGAAACAGAGAGTTTGCATTGCAAAGTCGGTGGGACCGACCACTCATCTCATTTGAACTAAAACGCTACAAGGGGAAACAGAGAGTTTGCAATCCCATCTCGGTGAGACCGAGATCCCTATCGGTGAGACTGATATGACCGGGGTTTCTGGCAGTGGCTATGTCAAGTGAACTCGGTGGCGCCGGATAGAACATTTCTGTGCGGCCGAGTTTGACTTTTGGTTTGGGACATATGTGGATATGAGAAAGTGGTTGAGGGTTTTTGGAGCATATCACTAAGCATTTTGAGCAAGCAAGCCATTAAGCAACACCTCATCCCCTTTTAATAGTATTGGCTTTTCCTATGGACTCAATGTGATCTTGGATCACTAAAATGAAAAAGCAGAGTCTTTAGCTTGAGCCAATATGCGTCCTTAGCATTTTGAGGGGTCCACATTCCTAATCCATGCCATGCCAATCATTGAACTTTCTGAAATGATCATCTTGAAATAGTATTAGTTCAATGAGCTATATGTTGTTAATAATTACCAAAACCACCCAGGGATAGTTGCACTTTCAATCTCCCCTTTTTTGGTAATTGACGACAACATATAGATCAAAGCTTTGACAAATGGTAATAAGATTTAAATACATTGTCGCTTTGAGAAGTATGTGATAAGCAAGAGCTCCCCCTAAATTTGTGCACTATTTAAGATTTGCTTTTGAATGCAAATGCACAATCAATTGGGATCATGGGTCACTCTTCCATGTCACATACATCTTGGTGGAGCGTTCAAAATGATATGAATTAAAACATGCACTCATCACCAAGCAAAGTGAATGATCATATAAGGATATAAAAGATAATGTCATCCAAGCAAATGTTAAAGTATGATATGATCAAACACATGATCATACAAGTATCTCACACATACATAAAGTATCAAACGAGCACACTCACAAGTTCAACTAAAAAGCAAGAAAGGAAGATAGACAAAGCAACACTCTCTCTGAAGCGACAAAGCAGCAAAGCAACACTCTCTCTCGAAGCCTATGATCTATACATTTCTTCCCCTTTGGCAACAAGTTACCAAAAAGTTCGAAAATGCATAGTGCTATGCGTCTCTCAGGCTTGGTCTTCGGGAGGTGGTGTAGATAGAACTCCAAGGATGAAGGCATCAGTGGATGATGTTGGAGCTGGTGGAGCAGGTACTGGAGGTGGTACTGAAGCCGTTGATGGTGCAGATGAAGTAGCTCTTGTATCTGATACTGGCACTACAGCTGACCTCGGACTCCTTGGCACTCACTGAAAAGCATCCGTAGTTGCCTTCCCTCTCTTCTCCTCAGCTTCCTCCTGGAGCTGCTCGACTGCAGTCTGTATCTCAGTCACCTTGAGGTCAAGATCATAGAATTTTGTCTCAACAATCCTTCGAAGCTCTCTTGATTCTGAGTCAGGGTGGCCAAGGCCTTCTCAATCCTCAATGTTGCTTGTATCAGATAACCCAATTGATCTTGTTTGCTCTTTAAGAACACTTGAGATGCTTCCTCGACACTTGGCATCCTTGTAGCCTTTTCTGCCTTTGCCTTAGCTCTCTTCTCTTATGCTTGTGCTGATGAAGGTTCATTCTCATTGACCACAACTATGTCATCCTCAAATTCCGGGTGCAAAGTAAGTGCTCCTTGTCCAATAGGTAAGTTCCTGTGCCCATCTTGGAGTTGATGAGCACCTGAATATGTGGAGCATACCCGCAAGATCTTTTCTAATCTGCTGTAGTCCTCTTGATTGTCTCAACAATCAGACTCATGACCTTGAATTTTTGAGGGACATCAAATATTTATAGCAGGTTGATTGAATGTCCTCTTATCATCTTTTGATCTCCTGATTTGGGTAACAGAGTATGCCTCAGGATAGTGTTGATTGTAGGCAGACCGGACAATAGATAATACACAGATCTAAGCTTGTGTCTCCAAAGCTTTATTGGTGATCTCCTTGTACATATTTGCCATTGAGTTGTGGTCCTTCTTCTTCTTGGCATACACATCAATAGTTGATTGGTACCTCGTACCCTCAGACATCCACATGATTCTGCCATCTGGATAGAAATTAGCAGTGGAGTAGAACTGCATAACGAGCTCATCATTCCATTTGGTCAACTTTTGACCCACAAACTCATCAACTCCACAAGCTTTGAAGCTTTCATGTACACCTGGGAAAAAGCCTTCATTCTCATCAATCAATCAACCCATCTCATATCACAGGCAATTAGCTTCTTGTCAAGCAGAATGGTCTCATAGAAATCCTGTTGTTCCTTGGTGTGGAACCTATAGTCCACTGCAGTCCTCCTCCTCACAGCATAGGGATCAGACTGTCTCCAAAGTCTCAATCTTGCATCCTTCCTGATGTTCATGTCCTCAGCCACTGGATGAGTGTCATTGTGTTCTGGAATCTTTGGTTTCAGTTTTCTCAGCACTTGGGCTTCTGCATCTTTTCTTCAACTTCAGGCACTGGGGCCTTGTTCTTTTCTTTAGCAGGGATATTCCTGGTGCTTCTATTGGGCTTAGAAGGATTTTGAGCAGCAACCTTGGGAGCAGCTTTGGGCTTTGATGGAGCAGCCCCTGACCTGATTGCATCTCCCATGAGCTTCTGGGATTTGGGTGCTGGTGCAGCATCCTCTTCCTCTTCATCTTCTTCTGGCTCTCTCATTATGGAGGATCTACCAAAGACTCTGGCAGTGGTCTTCTTGACCCTCTCCTTCCTCTTCTTTCCCTCTCCAGCAGCCTCTCCAGTTGGCTTAGAGGTTTCAGCAGTTGAGGCCCTGGCCTTAGACATTGGGATCCATTTTGTAGGTGCCTTCTTATTCAACCCTGGCTTAGTTGTTACATCAGTGCCATACTCTTTCTTTAGCACCTTCTTTTTTGAGCTAACTTCCTCCTCAATAGTTACATAGTCATCATCTTCAGAACCTGATGTTTTCTTCTTCCTTGTTCTGGTGGCTGCCTTTGGCAAGTTACTAGGAGTGCTCCTGCTGCCATCATATGAAGTGCTTGAGGGACTAGTGCCCTCACTCATTTACACTAGCTCTTTAGATATGTTTTGGCTATCACTCTGGTCAGACATCTTGATAGGCAAACTGACAGCAAACCCTGTGAATAGATGTAGATGAGGTAGAATGGATAAGCATCACAAAGTGCAGAGTTTTTGCAAAACAAATGAGTCAAAAACTTAGTTTTAGTTCTCCACAGAGAGCATTTCGGAGCTACCGATTTGTTAAACTCGGTGATACCGAAGCAACTGTTGGAGTCTGAACTAGTGAACTCGGTCAGACCAAGTCATAGTTCGGTGGCTCCAAGATTGCTAGGGTTTCACAGAGAATCGAACTCGGTCGCACCGATTTGCAATTTTCGGTCAGACCGAAAAGCGCATGTGCAATGGCCTAAGCCAAATCGGTGAGACCGATTTCTACAACTCGGTCGGTCCGAGATGAGTTCGGTGGAGACCTAACCCTAAATTTTCGAATCAAACCCAACTTAAAGGGAGTTTTCTCTGGATAGATTGATTTCATACTTGGTGCGAATCATGGCAAAGCAATGTGCTAATAATCGGAATGAGGAATCAACACATAAAGTCAAGCTCATACCCTAGTTCGGTGGGACTTTGATACGTCTCCGTCGTATCTATAATTTTTGTTTGTTCCATGCCAATATTATACAACTTTCATATACTTTTGGCAATTTTTTATACTATTTTTGGGACTAACATATTGATCCAGTGTCCAGTGCCAGTTCCTGTTTGTTGCATGTTTTTTGTTTCGTAGAAAATCCATATCAAACGGAGTCCAAACGGGATAAAAATAGACGGAGATTTTTTTGGAATATATGTGAATTTTGGCAAGTGGACTCAACGTGAGACGATGCCCGAGGGGCCCACGAGGGTGAGGGGCGTTCCCTGGACCCTCGTGGCCACTACGTAAGGCGGTTGGTGCCCTTCTTTCGTCGCAAGAAATCCAATATCCGGATACAAATCGTGTTAAAATTTCAGCCCAATCGGAGTTATGGATCTCCGGGAATATAAGAAACGGTGAATGACCAGAATCTGAAACGCAGAAGTAGAGAGAGACAGAGAGACAGATCCAATCTCGGAGGGGCTCTCGCCCCTCCGCCGCCATGGAGGCCATGGACCAGAGGGGAAACCCTTCTCCCATCTAGGGAGAAGGTCAAGGAAGAAGAAGAAGAAGAAGGGGCTCTCTCTCCCCCTCTCTCCCGGTGGCGCCGGAACGCCGCCGGGGCCATCATCGTGTGACGGCGATCTACACCAACACCTCCGTCATCTTCACCAACATATTCATCACCTTCCCCCATCTATCTACAAAGGTCCACTCTCCCGCAACCCGTTGTACCCTCTACTTGAGCATGGTGCTTTATGCTTCATATTATTGTCCAATGATGTGTTGCCATCCTATGATGTCTGAGTAGATTTTCGTTGTCCCATCGATAATTGGTGAATTGCTATGATTGGTTTAATTTTCTTGTGGTTATGTTGCTGTCCTTTGGTGCCCATCATATGAGCGTGCGCGTGGATCACACCATAGGGTTAGTTGTATGTTGATAGGACTATGTATTGGAGGACAAGAGTGAAAAAAAGCTTCAACCTAGCATAGAAATTGATGCATACGGGATTGAAGGGGGACCAATATATATTAATGCTATGGTTGGGTTTTACCTTAATGAACGTTAGTAGTTGCGGATGCTTGCTAATAGTTCCAATCATAAGTGCATAGAATTCCAAGTTAGGGACATGCTAGCAGTGGCCTCTCCCACATAAAACTTGCTATCGGTCTAGTAAAGTAGTCAATTGCTTAGGGACAATTTCACAACTCCTACCACCACTTTTCCACACTTTCTATACTAACTTTATTACTTCTTTACCTAAAACAGCCCCTAGTATTTATTTACGTGCTCTTTATATTCTTGCAAACCTATCCCGTTACACCTACAAAGTACTTCTAGTTTCATACTTGTTCTAGGTAAAGCGAACGTTAAGCGTGCGTAAAGTTGTATCGGTGGTCGATAGAACTTGAGGGAATATTTGTTCTACCTTTAGCTCCTTGTTGGGTTCGACACTCTTACTTATCGAAAGAGGCTACAATTGATCCCCTACACTTGTGGGTTATCAAGACCTTTTTCTGGCGCCGTTGCCGGGGAGTTATAGCGTGGGGTGAATATTCTCATGTGTGCTTGTTTGCTTTATCACTAAGTAGTTTTTATTTCGTAATCTTGTTTTCTATCTTTAGTTATGGGTAGGAAATGCAAAATACCAAAAAAAATTAGTTGTACCCACTACACCAATGGTTGAAGAACCACTCAAAATCTATCACACTCCTGAAGCTTTTTACTTGGATCATCTCCGATCCCTATGTGCTCATGCTGAAACCCCAACTAGCTTAGTTGAGGGAAAATCATTATATGAGCATGCTTGTTATGTGCGATACCGTTTATCTAAAAAGGGAAACTTTTACTAGATCAAATTCATTGTTTGCAATGCTATGCTTGGAATTTATGTGAAATATATGATTTTACTTGTTGTTCTGAAGACCCTAAGAAACACCTTCCCTACCAATGTGAGTTTAGTTATAATGGAATCGTATCTTCGTATGCTAAGGGTGTTTATAATTACTATGATGTTCAAAAAATTGAAGAATTCGTTGCTTTTAAGGGTGCTTATGAAATTGCTTCTTTGATTGGAAAGTATGATGCTACTCTGTACAAATCTGAAAATTTTGCCATACTTAAATATTGTTATGATAATTATGCTTCTAATTCCTATGTTAAACCATATATTGAGGACTCCTCCGCTGCCCAAGAAGAGACTAATATTTTGCAGGAGTCTATGGAAGAAAGAATTGATGAAACTATGGGCTCATTGGATGAAAAAGATGATGAGGAGAGCAAAGAACAAAAGGAGCAAGAGCGGATTAGCTACCCGTGCCCAGCTTCTAATGAGAGTAACTCTTCAACTCATACATTGTTTAATCCCCCTTCGTGCTTACCAAAGGATGATTGCTATGATGATTGTTATGATCCCGTTGATTCTTTTGAAATATCCCTTTTTGATGATGCTTTCTATGCTTGTGGCCAAGATGAAAATATGAATTATGCTTATGGAGATGAACTTGCTATAGTTCCTTATGTTAAACATGAAATTGTTGCTATTGCACTCACACATAATAGTCCTATTATCTTTTCGAATTCTCCCGACTACACTATATCAGAGAAGTTTGCCCTTATTAAGGATTATATTGATGGGTTGCATTTTACCGTTGCACATGATAATTTTGATGAATATAATATGAATGTGCTTGCTGCTCCTACTTGCAATTATTATGAGAGAGGAACTACATCTCCGCCTCTCCATGTTTCCAATATGATAAAATTGCAAGAAACTGTTTATACTATGCATTGGACTTTACTATGTGTGCATGAATTATTCTTTTATGACATGCTGATGCATAGGAAGAGAGTTAGACTTCGTCATTACATGATATATGTTACTTTTTTCTCACTACTAAATTACAAATCATTGTTAATTAAAATTGGCTTTGATATATGAGGGAGTCCTGGATTAGGGGGTGTCCGGATGGCCGGACTATACCTTCAGCCGGACTCCTGGACTATGAAGATACAAGACTGAAGACTTCGTCCCGTGTCCGGAAGGGACTTTCCTTGGCGTGGAAGGCAAGCTTGGTGATACGGATATGTAGATCTCCTACCATTGTAACCGACTTTGTGCAACCCTAACCCTCTCCGGTGTCTATATAAAATGGAGGGTTTTAGTCCGTAGGACAACATACAGATCAACAATCATACCATAGGCTAGCTTCTAGGGTTTAGCCTCTCCGATCTCGTGGTAGATCTACTCTTGTACTACCCATATCATCAATATTAATCAAGCAGGACGTAGGGTTTTACCTCCATCAAGAGGGCCCGAACCTGGGTAAAACTTCGTGTCCCTTGCCTCCTGTTACCATCCGGCCTAGACGCACAGTTCGGGAGCCCCTACCCGAGATCCGCCGGTTTTGACACCAACATTGGTGCTTTCATTGAGAGTTCCTCTGTGTCATCGCCGTTAGGCTTGATGGCTCCTACGATCATCAATAGCGATGCAGTTCAGGGTGAGACCTTCCTCCCCGGACAGATCTTCATCTTCGGCGGCTTCGCACTGCGGGCCAATTCACTTGGCCATCTGGAGCAGATCGAAAGCTATGCCCCTGGCCGTCAGGTCAGATTTGGAAGTTTAAACTACACGACTGACATCCGCGGGGACGTGATCTTCGACGGATTCGAGCCACTGCCGAGCGCGCCGCACTGTCACGACGAGCATGATCTAGCTCTGCCGCCGAACAGTGCCCTGGAGGCCGCACCCGCATCGGCTTCGACCCTTAATTCGGAGCCAACTGCGCCGATCGAGGACGGGTGGTTGGATGCCGCCTCGGGGGCTGCGATCCGAACGGCGATCGAGCCGAACACCAGCCCCACACTCCGCGAGACTCATGACTCCAAGGAGCCGGACTCCTCTCCGGACTCCGAACCCTCCGCGCCCCTGCCGATCGAATCCGATTGGGCGCCGATCATGGAGTTTACTGCCGCGGACATCTTTCAGCACTCGCCTTTCGGCGATATTCTGAAGACACTAAAGTCTCTCTCTTTATTAGGAGAGCCCTGGCCGGACTAGGTCAGCAAGGTTGGGATACGGACGATGAAGAAATTCAAAGCCCACCCACCACCCACTTTGTAGCCATTGTCGACGATTTAACCGACATGCTCGACTTCGACTCCGAAGACATCGACGGTATGGACGCCGATGAAGGAGACGATGAAGAGCCAACGCCTATTGGGCCCTGGAAAGCCACCTCGTCATATGACATATACATGGTGGACACCCCAAAAGAAGGAGATGGCGATGGAACAGTGGAGGATGACCCCTCCAAGAAATAGCCTAAGCGCCAGCGTCAGCGGCGCCGCTCAAAATCCCGCCAAAACAAATCCGGTGATTCCAGCACGGGAGATAATAATACTCCGGAGAGTGCCGAAGAAAACCCCCTCCAGCAAGATTCAGCACAGGAGGATGGAGAAACCAACCCTCATGAGAGAGCGGCAGACAGAGAGGTCGAGGACGATAATCATATGCCTCCCTCCGAAGACGAGGCAAGCCTCGACGACGACGAATTCATCGTGCCAGAGGATCCCGTCGAGCAAGAGCGTTTTCAACGCAGGCTTATGGCCACGGCAAGAAGCCTCAAGAAAAAACAGCAACAACTTAGAACTGATCAAGATTTGCTAGTCGACAGATGGACTGAAGTCCTTGCGGCCGAAGAGCATAAACTCGAACGCCCCTCCAAGAGCTACCCAAAGCGCAGGTTGCTACCCCGATTAGAGGAGGAAGCACCTAAACCTACATCACCAGCACTTGATACGGCCGACCGGCCACCTCGTGGCGGCGACAGAGAGGCCTCTCGGCCCTCCACTCAAGCCACACCCTGTACCAAGGCACGGGAAAATGCGCCTGACCTGCGAGATATGTTGGAGGACAAGGCAAGGCAAACAAGATTGGTCTACGGATCGCGTGGGTGCCCCACGACTCGAGACGGTAGCCGTCACGCCGGACACAAATCCGGTAGGGTCGAACACAGTAGACAAAGCTCATTGGAGCTACGTCGTGATATAGCCCAGTACAGAGGCGCCGCACACCCACTATGCTTCACAGGCGAAGTAATGGATCATGAAATCCCCGAGGGTTTCAAACCCGTAAACATCGAATCATATGATGGCACAACAGATCCTGCGGTATGGATCGAGGATTATCTCCTTCATATCCACATGGTCCGCGGCGATGATTTCCACGCCATCAAATACCTCCCACTCAAGCTTAAAGGACCAGCTCAACATTGGCTTAACAGCTTGCCAACATGATCAATCAGTTGTTCGGAGGACCTGGAAGTCGCATTCCTCGACAATTTCCAGGGCACTTATGTGCGACCCCCAGACGCCGATGACCTAAGTCACGTAATTCAGCAGCCAGAGGAATCGGCCAGGCAATTCTGGACATGGTTCCTAACAAAGAAAAAACAAATAGTCAACTGTCCGGACGCAGAGGCCCTAGCAGCCTTCAAGCACAATATCCGTGACGAGTGGCTTGCCTGGCACCTTGGACAGGAAAAGCCGAAATCTATGGCAGCACTCACGACAGTCATGACCCGCTTTTGCGCGGGAGAAGACAGCTGGCTTGCTCGTAGTAACAATATGACCAAGAACCCTGGTAATTCGGATACCAGGGACAGTAGTGGCAGGTCGCGTCGCAAGAAGCAGAAGCGCCACATTAACAGCGACAATGCTGAGGATACGGCAGTTAATGCCGGATTTAGAGGCTATAAATCCGGTCAGCGGAAAAAGCCATTCAAAAGAAATCCTAGGGGCCCGTCCAGTTTGGACCGAATACTCGACCGCTTGTGCCAGATACATGGCACCCCCGAAAAGCTGGCCAATCACACCAACAGGGATTGTTGGGTGTTCAAGCAGACAGGCAAGTTAAATGCCGAAAATACCGACAAGGGGCTGCATAGCGATGACGACGAAGAGCCCCGGCCGCCGAACAACAGTGGACAGAAGGGTTTCCCCCACAAGTGTGGACGGTGAACATGATATACGCAACCCACATCCCCAAGAGGGAGCGGAAGCGCGCGTTAAGGAACGTATACGCGGTAGAGCCAGTCGCCCCAATGTTCAACCCATGGTCCTCCTGCCCGATCACCTTTGATCGAAGGGACCATCCCACTAGCACCCGTCATGGCGGATTCGCCACATTGGTTCTAGACCCAATTATTGACAGATTTCATCTCACTAGAGTCCTTATGGATGGCGGCAGCAGCCTGAACCTGCTTTACCAGGATACAGTGCGGAAAATGGGCATAGATCCCTTGAGGATTAAGCCCACCAAAACGACCTTTAAAGGCGTAATACCAGGTGTAGAGGCCAACTGTACAGGCTCAGTCATACTTGAAGTGGTCTTCGGATCTCCGGATAATTTCCGAAGCGAGGAGTTAATCTTCGACATAGTCCCATTCCGCAGCGGCTATCACGCACTGCTTGGGCAAATCGCATTCGCCAAGTTCAACGCGGTACCTCACTACGCATACGTTAAGCTCAAGATGCCAGGCCCTCGAGGAGTAATTACGGTCAATGGAAACACCGAACGCTCCCTCCGAACGGAGGAGCACACGACGGCCCTTGTAGCGGAAGTACAAAGCAGCCTCTCCAGGTAGTTCTCCAGTCCGGCCATTAAACGTCCGGACACCGTCAAGCGCGCCTGAAGTAACCTACAACAAGACCACTTGGCATGTTCCGAGCAGGCGTAGCAATACGGCCCCAACCCCAGCCCTCACAAAAATGCGACGCCAGTGCTTCGCATACATAACTACGCTCTAGAAATACCATGGGTACAGGGGAAGAGGCACCATCATGGCACGCCCGAAACACGGCTTAAACCGCACCAGGGGCTGCTGATTTTTTAATTTTCTCTTACTTTCAGGACTCCATTCTTCGGAAGGCCTGTTCGGCAGTTCAATTGCCGCACAAACGATGCAAGAACCAAGGAAGCAGACAAGCCATGCCGCATTACGAAACTCCCAGGTGGTCTCTATCACGAGCAGTATACCTGTTTCGCATACCATTCCGCAGCCTGCCCCTGGAAAGGACATGTTAAATAGTCCAACCTTTTGCTTATCGCATTATTTGTATCGTTCTGCTTTGATCGCACCCCTTTTTAATAAACAATGCATAGCTTTTGTCTATTTTTGCATTACCTTTTTTACAAATATATGTTCCTTAACGACATGTTGCACCCGTACACTTTGGTACGGCCAAAATACGCCAGGGGCTTTAGTACCCCTCAATATGGTGTGAGAAGTCCGAACACTTTAACAAGTGCGGCACCCCGAACTTATAGCATTATATGCATCGGCTCCGAATCATGTCTTGGGTCAATAGTTGGGTTTGCCCGGCTCCTATGTTTTGGTGCCTTACGTTCCGTTATATCGGCTAAGGTAGCACTAGGAGAACTACTGCGATTGTGCCCCAGTTGAGCTAGGTCGAGCACCTCAATAGAGAAAGCTAAAACTGACTGTCATGATGAAGCGAGAGCTGGTCGCTGTTCGAGAGGTTTTTCGAGTCCCTAAAGACTTATGCCGCTTAGAGCGAGGAGTCGGCTCTATCCGACCAAGGCGTGGATAGCGCCCCGAACTCGGTCTTTCGAATACCAGGGGCTTCGCCGAAATTTAAAATTATAGAATTCTATGGCTAAGTGAGAGTGTTCAAGCATTATAGTCAGATTGCCTTGTTCGTTGTGTTGAGCACCTCCCTCAAAGGACCCAAACATGGGAAAAAGAGCGCTCAGGTTTATCCCCGAACACCCCAGCACTAGCGGCACGGGGGCAGAAGTTGACGACTCGCCATCTCTCAGAATTGATAAACAACCGCATAGAAGGTAATATTTTAAATTCCAACAACATTTCTTAGCGCATATGAACAAGTTTTCAGCACACAGGACAAAACGAGCGAGTTTTACTCAAAAATTACATCCCTAGAACATTCATCCGCCATAAGGCAGGCACCCTTCAGAACATCCTTATAATAATTCTCGGGCTTGCGATGCTCTTTCCCCGGCGGTGGCCCATCCTTCACAAGCTTCTCAGCATCCAGCTTGCCCCAGTGCACCTTAGCATGGGCAAGGGCCCTACGGGCACCTTCAATGCAGACGGAGCGCTTGATGACTTCGAGCCTTGGACGGGCCCCCACCAGCCGCCGCACCAGCCCGAAATAGCTCCCAGGCAGAGCCTCTCCAGGCCACAGCCGAACTATGAGGCCCTTCATGGCCTGTTCGGCCGCCTTGTGGAGCTTGACCAGTTGCTTCAGCTGGTCACTCAGGGGCACGGGGTGTCTGGCCTCAGCATACTGAGACCAGAACACCTTCTCTGTCGAGCTGCCCTCCTCGGCTCGATAGAATGCGGCAGCATCGGACACGCTACGGGGAAGATCCGCGAAGGCTCCTGGAGAACTCCGGATTCGGGTAAGTAACAAGTAACTCATGTTTACATGTTTACTTTGCATAAAGAATGCCTTACCCGCCGCTATCTTCTTCACCGCATCCAACTCCTGGAGGGTCTTCTGGGATTCGGCCTTGGCAGACTTGGCATCTTTAATAGCCACCGCGAGCTCGGACGCTCGCGTCTTTGAGTCAAGCTCCAAACTCTCATGTTTTTTCATGAGAGCCTGGAGCTCTTGCCGCACCTTGCCAACCTGGGCCTCATACTTCTCCCGCTCGGTGCGCTCCGTGGCCGCCCTCTTCTCGGCCTCGACCAACGCTTGCTTAAGGGTCGCCACCTCAGATGTGGCCCCTACAATAGCCACGATACTCCTGTCATTTTTTTGCAATTGCACTTTTTTTATATATACTTAAACAAGGTATTTCTTACCTTCATTGTCCTCGAGCTGCTTCTTGGCACGCCTGAGCTCTTGCTCAGACCGCTCGAGGTTCTGCTTTAGCGTGTCCACTTCCGCAGTCAGTGCGGCGGACGCCAGCAGAGAAGCCTGCATACGCATATTGACTCCTTGTTGTTAGACTCCTGTGAATTTTACTTGATCCTCTATTCGGCTTTTTGTCCCGAATGCCAAACAGAGCATCAAGGGCTACTGTCTATGCGGTAATATTATTTACACATTCTTTACTTACCTCAAAGCCTGTTAAAAGGCTAGTACAAGCTTCAGTCAGTCCGCTCTTGGCGGACTGAACCTTCTGGACCACCGCACTCATAATGGTGCGGTGCTCCTCGTCTATGGAGGCGCCTTTGAGCACCTCCAACAGATTGTCCGATGCCTCCGGTTGGACGGGGGTCACCGGCACGGTGGGCTTGCTCCTCTTGGAAGGAGGTCCCCCGCCGGACTCTGGAGCCTTTGAAGGTTCCGGAGCGGTGTCCAGCCTAAAGCCGGACTTGGAGCCCTGAGGGGTTTTATCCCCTTTACTCCTGGAGTCCGGGAGGTCGCCTTGCGGCGCCTCCAGGACCACCTCCTCCCGGCTTGGAACCTGTTGAGACAACACTTCGGCGTCGTCCGTAGGGCGGGGGGAGGAAGCCGTTGGAAGCGAATTCACATCCGATGAGTCCAGTGAACCGCTCGACGATGCGTCGAGACGGTCTTTGGGTGGGCTGCATAATCATATTCGACATAAGGGAAAGCTGTGCAATAAAGGAATACTATGAATTACTCTGGTATCTGGATACTTATGATTTCGCCAGGGGCTTGGCCCTGAGCGTCCACTCTTCTCCGCCGTCATCGGCGTCGGTGGAGTAGTCTAGGGGAAGGGTTCTCCCCTTCTTGGACCCTTCGGCCTCCCCAGTGAGGGCGGCCTTCCTTTTCTTCTCTTCTCCCACTGGGGGGGAGAGGTCTCTTCTTCCTCCTCGTCTTCACGGGAGGAATGCGCCTTGGAGTCGTCGGATGATGAACCCGACACCTCCTGGCGCCGGGCACTCTTTCGAGTCCCCGTGGCCTTCTTCGTGGCCTTCTTCGTGGCCTTCTTCTCCGGCACCACATGGGGTGCCGGAACCAGCAGCTTCGCCAAGCGGGCATCGGCTGGGTCTTCAGGCAAAGGAGCCGAACAGTCGATCTGTCCCGACTTCGCCTGCCAAACCTGTCAAAGGTAAGGGAGCTTAGATCCCGCATAGAGTTAAACTATGAAAAACTAATACCCTGTAAAAGGTATAAACAACTTACCGCGCCAGCGTGACGCTGCGCACTGAATCCGCGATCCTCGGTAGCGGATGCGGGAGCCTCGGCGCCCTTGAAAAGCACCTTCCAGGCATCTTCGTACGTCGTGTCGAAGAGCCTGCTCAGAGTTCGGTGCTGCGCGGGGTTGAACTCCCACAGATTGAAGGCCCGTTGTTGACACGGAGGATCAGGCGGATGAGCATAACCTGGACTACGTTAACAAGCTTGAGCTGCTTGTCCACCAGGGTTTGGATGCATGTTTGCAGTCCAGTCACCTCTCCTTTGCTGCCCCATGACAGACCCATCTCTTTCCAGGACGTGAGCCGCGTTGGGGGTCTAGACCGGAACTCGGGGGCTGCGACCCACTCAGGGTCGCGCGGCTCGGTGATGTAAAACCACCCCGATTGCCACCCCTTTAGGGTCTCCACATAGGAGCCCTAGAGCCATAAGACGTTGGGCATCTTGCCCACCATGGCGCCTCCGCACTCCGCCTGGTTGCCGCACACCACCTTCGGCTTGACGTTGGAAGTCTTGAGCCATAGGCCGAAATGGGGGCGGATGCAGAGGAAAGCCTCGCACACGATGATAAACACCGAGATGTTGAGGATGAAGTTCGGGGCCAGATCATGAAAATCCAGGCCGTAGTAGAACATGAGTCCCCGGACGAATGGGTGGATAGGAAAGCCCAGTCCGCGGAGGAAGTGGGGAAGGAACACTACCCTCTCATGGGGCCTTGGGGTGGGGAGGAGCTGCCCCTCTTCGGGAAGCCGGTGCGCGATGTCGTTAGACAAGTATCCGGCCTTCCTCAGTTTTTTGATGTGCCCCTCCGTGACGGAGGAGACCATCCACTTGCCTCCCGCTCCGTACATGGCTGGAGAAGGTTGAGGTGGGGAGTGCGGACTTGGGCGCTGGAGCTCGAGTGCGCGAGAATGGATAGGCAAAGGAGGAAGAAGGCGTAGGTGAAAAGGTGGATCCTTATCCCCTTATATGGGTGGACGCAACTATGTGTCCCCACCAGCCTGGTAAAACTCGCTTATCTCCAAGCGCCGTAATCAATGGCGCGGTTGGGTTACCCACACCCGTATTGATGAGAATCCCGGAATAAGGGGACACGATCTCTACTTTAACAAGACGTGCCAACGAAACCGCCTCGCATGACGCGCTGAGGTGGGATAATAAAACGATTCGGATAAAGGCTTGGCCGTGGTGTGTCACACTACGGAATACATCAGCAGATTAGATTTGTGTAATTATTATTCTCTCTATGGCAATATGTGGAAACTTATTTTGCAGAGCCGGACACTATCTTTGTGTTCAAAATCTTCTATGAAGTACTTGGAGGAGGAACCCGCCTTGCAATGCCGAAGACAATCTGCGCACCGGACTCGTCGTCATTGAAGCCTGGTTCAGGGGGTACTGAGGGAGTCCTGGATTAGGGGGTGTCCGGATGGCCGGACTATACCTTCAGCCGGACTCCTGGACTATGAAGATACAAGACTGAAGACTTCGTCCTGTGTCCGGAAGGGACTTTCCTTGGCATGGAAGGCAAGCTTGGTGATACGGATATGTAGATCTCCTACCATTGTAACCGACTTTGTGTAACCCTAACCCTCTCCGGTGTCTATATAAACCGGAGGGTTTTAGTCCGTAGGACAACATACAGATCAACAATCATACCATAGGCTAGCTTCTAGGGTTTAGCCTCTCCGATCTCGTGGTAGATCTACTCTTGTACTACCCATATGATCAATATTAATCAAGCAGGACGTAGGGTTTTACCTCCATCAAGAGGGCCATAACCTGGGTAAAACTTCGTGGCCCTTGCCTCCTGTTACCATCCGGCCTAGATGCACAGTTCGGGACCCCTACCCGAGATCCGCCGGTTTTGACACCGACAATATACCTTGGGATCCGGGTGGATCCATTACTTGAGCACGATATGCCTAGCTTAATGACTTTAAAGAAAGCACTGCCAGGGAGACAACCCGGAAGTTTTAGAGAGGCATGTATTTCTATTATGTGCTTTTATAAAGTTTAAAAACAAGAATAATTTGCCAAGATTTGCTTTTAGGACGTTTACATTGCTTGTTGGTTTGTGCGATGCAAGACAAAAACTTTGGCTATAGTGCGTGATTTTACATTTTTTACTGTAATGTCAAACGGTTCTGAAACTTTTTGCACTGCCTTTCTATACAAATTGTTTATTGTTCATAATTTGTTCAGAATTTTTAGAGTACCGGAAGTATGGTGAATGTTCAGATTACTACAGACTGTCCTGTTTAAGACAGATTCTGTTTTTGATGCATAGTTTGCTTGTTTTGATGAAACTATCGATTTATATCAGTGTATAAAGCCATGGAAAAGTTATATTACAGTAGCTACAATGCAAAAACAAAATGTGAATTGGTTTGCAATAGTACTTAGAGTAGTGATTTGCTTTATTATACTAACGGATCTTGCCGAGCTTTCTATTGAGTTTTGTGTGGATGAAGTGTTCGAAGATCGAGGAGGTCTTGATGTGAGGAGAAGGAGGAGAGGCAAGAGCTCAAGCTTGGGGATGCCCAAGGCACCCCAAGTAAATATTCAAGGAGACTGAAGCGTCTAAGCTTGGGGATGCCCCGGAAGGCATCCCATCTTTCTTCAACAAGTATCGGTATGTTTTCGGATTCATTTCGTTCATATGATATGTGCAAATCTTGGAGCATCTTTTGCATTTAGTTTTCACTTTTCCTTGATGCACCATGCTGGTATGAGATAGGCCATGGTTGTTTTATAGAATGCTCTTTGCACTTCACTTATATCTTTTGAGTATGGCTTTATAGAATGCTTCATGTGCATCACATATATCATTTGAAGTTTGGATTGCCTGTTTCCCTACATATGGAAAACCGCCATTTGTAGAATGCTCTTTGGCTTCACTTATATTTGTTAGAGCATGGGAATATCTTTTGTAGAAAGAATTAAACTCTCTTGCTTCACTTATATCTATTTAGAGAGATGACAGGAATTGGTCATTCACATGGTTAGTCATAAAATCCTACATAAAACTTGTAGATCACTGAATATGATATGTTTGATTCCTTGCAATAGTATTGCGATATAAAGGTGGTGATATTAAGTCGTGCTAGTTGAGTAATTCTGAAATTGAGAAATACTTGTGTTGAGGTTTGCAAGTCTCGTAGCATGCACGTATGGTAACCGCTGTGTGACAAATTTGAAGCATGAGGTGTTTCTTTGATTGCCTTCCTTACGAGTGGCTGTCGGGGACGAGCCATGGTCTTTTCCTACCAATCTATCCCCCTAGGAGCATGCGCGTAGTGCTTGGTTTTGATGACTTGTAGATTTTTGCAATAAGTATGTGAGTTATTTATGACTAATGTTGAGTCCATGGATTATACGCACTCCCACCCTTCCATCATTGCTAGCCTCTACGGTACTGTGCATTACCCTTTCTCACCTCGAGAATTGGTGCAAACTTCGCTGGTGCATCCAAACCCTGTGATATGATACGCTCTATCACACATAAGCCTCCTTATATCTTCCTCAAAACAGCCACCATACCTACCTATTATGGCATTTCCATAGCCATTCGAAGATATATTGCCATGCAACTTCCATCATCATCATATACATGACTTGAGCATTCATTGTCATATTGCTTTGCATGATCGTAAGATAGCTAGCATGATGTTTTCATGGCTTGTCCGTTTTTTTGATGTCATTGCTACGCTAGATCATTGCACATCCCAGTACATCGTCGGAGGCATTCATATAGAGTCATACTTTGTTCTAGACATCGAGTTGTAATATTGAGTTGTAAGTAAATAAAAGTGTCATGATCATCATTATTAGAGCATTGCCCCGGTGAGGAAAGGATGATGGAGACTATGATTCCCCCACAAGTCGGGATGAGACTCCAGACTTTAAGAAAAAAAGAGGCCAAAGAAGCCCAAATAAGAAAAAGAGGCCAAAGAAGCCCACCAAAAAAAACAAAAAAAATGAGAGAAAAAGAGAGAAGGGGCAATGTTACTATCCTTTTACTACACTTGTGCTTCAGAGTAGCACCATGTTCTTCATATAGAGAGTCTCTTGAGTTATCACTTTCATATACTAGTGGGAATTTTCATTATAGAACTTGGCTTGTATAATCCGATGATGGGCTTCCTCAAATGCCCGAGGTCTTCATGAGCAAGCAAGTTGGATGCACACCCACTTAGTTTCCAGTTTGAGCTTTCATACACTTATAGCTCTTAGTGCATCCGTTGCATGGCAATCCCTACTCCTCGCATTGACATCAATTGATGGGCATCTCCAGAGCCTGTTGATTAGCCGCGTCGATGTGAGACTTTCTCCTTTTTTGTCTTCTCCACACAACCTCCATCATCATATTCTATTCCACCTATAGTGCTATGTCAATGGCTCGCGCTCATATATTGCGTGAAGGTTGAAAAAGTTTGAAAATACCAAAGTATGAAACAATTTCCTGGCTTGTCATCGGGGTTGTGCATGATGGGAGCATTTTGTGTGACGAAAATGAAGCATGGCCAAACTATATGATTTTGTAGGAATGAGCTTTCTTTGGCTATGTTATTTTGAGAAGACATAATTGCTTGGTTGGTATGCTTGAAGTGTTATTGTCTTAATGTCAAATGATAGACAATTGCTTTGAATCACTCGTGTCTTAATATTCATGCCATGATTAGATTACATGATCAAGATTATGCTAGGTAGCATTCCACATCAAAAATTATCTTTTTTATCATTTACCTACTCGAGGACGAGTAGGAATTAAGCTTGGGGATGCTGATACGTCTCCGTCGTATCTATAATTTTTGATTGTTCCATGCCAATATTATACAACTTTCATATACTTTTGGTGACTTTTTATACTATTTTTGGGACTAACATATTGATCCAGTGCCCAGTGCCAGTTCCTATTTGTTGCATGTTTTTTGTTTTGCAAAAAATCCATATCAAACGGAGTCCAAACGGGATAAAATCTGATGGAGATTTTTTTGGAATATATGTGAATTTTGGGAAGTGGAATCAACGCGAGACGATGCCCGAGGGGCCCACGAGGGTGAGGGGAGTGCCCCAGGGGGTCAGGCGCGCCCTGGGCCCTCGTGGCCACTCCGTAAGGCAGTTGGTGCCCTTTTTTCGCCGCAAGAAAGCCAATATTCGGATACAAATCGTGTTAAAATTTCAGCCCAATCGAAGTTGCGAATCTCCGGGAATATAAGAAACGGTGAAAGGCCAGAATCTGGAACGCAAAAACAGAGAGAGACAGATCCAATCTCGAAGGGGCTCTCGCCCCTCCGCCGCCATGGAGGCCTTGGACTAGAGGGGAAACCCTTCTCCCATCTAGGGAGAAGGTCAAGGAAGAAGAAGAAGGGGCTCTCCCCCCTCTCTCCCGGTGGCGCCGGAACGCCGCCGGGGCCATCATCGTGTGAAGGCGATCTACACCAACACCTCCGTCATCTTCACCAACATCTTCATCACCTTCCCCCATCTATCTATAGCGGTCCACTCTCCCGCAACCCGCTGTACCCTCTACTTGAGCATGGTGCTTTATGTTTCATATTATTATCCAATGATGTGTTGCCATCCTATGATGTCTGAGTAGATTTTCGTTGTCCCATCGATAATTGGTGAATTGCTATGATTGGTTTAATTTGCTTGTGGTTATGTTGCTGTCCTTTGGTGCCCATCATATGAGCGCGCGCGTGGATCACACCATAGGGTTAGTTGTATGTTGATAGGACTATGTATTGGAGGACAAGAGTGACAGAAGCTTCAACCTAGCATAGAAATTGATGCATACGGGATTGAAGGGGGACCAATATATCTTAATGCTATGGTTGGGTTTTACCTTAATGAACGTTAGTAGTTACGAATGCTTGCTAATAGTTCCAATCATAAGTGCATAGAATTCCAAGTCAGGGATGACATGCTAGCAGTGGCCTCTCCCACATAAAACTTGCTATCGGTCTAGTAAAGTAGTCAATTGCTTAGCGACAATTTCGCAACTCCTACCACCACTTTTTCACACTCGCTATACTAACTTTATTGCTTCTTTACCTAAAACAGCCCCTAGTTTTTATTTACGTGCTCTCTTTATATTCTTGCAAACCTATCCCGTTACACCTACAAAGTACTTCGAGTTTCATACTTGTTCTAGGTAAAGCAAACATTAAGCGTGCGTAAAGTTGTATCAGTGGTCGATAGAACTTGAGAGATTATCTGTTCTACCTTTAGCTCCTCGCTGGGTTCGACACTCTTACTTATCGAAAGAGGCTACAATTGATCCCATATACTTGTGGGTTATTGGAGTTCGCTACGACGACAACGGCGGGGCAGAATTCCATTGACGGCGACGGAGATCAGCGGCAGGAGGTCGCTGGCGACAAGGAGACGATCTGGAGACCCGAGACAGTAGAGTAGGACACGCGCGGGATGAAGAGTTTTGGAGAAGTTTCCAAAATTCAACCCGTCGGTATATATATACTGACCCTGTCGGTGTGATCAAGTGGAACAACTCGGTGGCACCGAGATGCAGAATCGCAAGCGGTTACTACAACTCGGTGTGACCAAAAAGTTCAAATCGGTTGCATCGAGATTGAAAACCTAGATCAACTCAGTGAACCCGGTGTGACCGAAAAGGATGGATCGGTCAGACCGAAATTTCCAGAAAGGTTTTGGAAGTTTATGTCTATGATGAATCGGGGACTCCGAGTGCTCCTCACACAGAGTGGTTCGAATCTGACTTGGTCAAACTTTGTGATGTAGCATGAATAGAGTTTGAGACGAGAAAATCATAGATAGCTAGAGGAGGTTCCTAGGCATTCTTGTCCATCCACTTGGCAAAAGAGAAAACGCCAAACAATCAAAACAACAAGTGGATGTCCTCGAATGAGTAAAATATGCATCAACATGCTCACACAATAAAATGGCAAATGAAATATGTGGCAAAGCATGCACAAACACTCTAGCATCTATCAAGCAATTGGCGATGACTAGGTCATCTATATATGAGTAGATTTACTTAGGAGTCAAATGAGAACATTTGATCGTAGGTCATACTCATCGTTTAAGCACAAGTGGGGTTACCACTTTTACATAAAGCATTGTTGTGTTCACACCTTTAGAGTTGCTTTAGCTCAGTTGTTAGAGTAAAGCTCCCCTAGATGTGATATCCCCCCCTAAAAGGGATGAACTAACCTTGGGTTTTGTCGATGATGACTTTATGCAGATGTTGAAGATGTGGATGCGCAATGTTGATGTAGATCATTTGGAGCAATCCATTGGAGTGAGTTACACTTTCAATACCTACACGGGTTAGTCCCACAAGGAACAAACAAGGATATCCATAGACATAGGAAATAGATAATTTGCCGTCTGTGGATTACAGACGGCAAAGACCTAATTCCAGACGGCAAAGACTTTGCCGTCTGAAAGCAGGCGACAAAGTCAGGCAACAAAGATAAGTCGGCAAAGAATACTTTGCCGTCTGCTGTTTATCGGGATGACGGCAAAGAGTTTGCCGTCAGTCAATAGGGTTCACCGTGAGCGGACTAGCCAGACGGCAAAAATATGCCAACCGCTAACGGACGGCGTCAAGTACTTTGCCCTCAGCTATCTATGTCTTTGCCGTCATCCTCATATACCCACACGGCAAAGAAAATATTTTTATTTTTAAAAAAGAAACAATGTAAAAGCCGTAGATGGCCGGAGGCGTAGGGAAAATCTTTCACAGCTATGACGAGCGAACACATTTTTACGAGACAAAAGTACTCTCTTTACATACTATATATCCATCATCACAGTATAGTTACACAATATAATGTTCTTCATTTACAAAACGGATGAACTGGCCGTGGTGTGACGGACGAACGAACGAAACAACACCAAAAAAATTACTACAGAACGGACGAACTGGCCCTTGCCAGCGTCGAGATCCGAGAGCGGGCGTCGAGCTCGAGGAGGCGAAGGGTGGTCTTCGGGCGGAGTTGAACATGGCGCCATGGATCCCCTGGATCGGGAGGAGGTGTGGGGTCACAGACGGGGAGGAGGAGGATCCCTTTGCGGCCTCCAGCTCAGGCAGCGGCGAGGTGGGGTCGACCAGGCGGGAGGTTGTCCTGCAGAGGAGCTCCGACGAGCTCTTGGCAACGGCGCCGGCCATTGACGAGCAGGGGAGGAGGCGCTGAGTCGCAGGCGGGGAGGAGGATCTCGCAGCGGTGAGGCAGGGCCGGCCAGCTGCAGTCGACGAGCAAGCGAGGAGGAGGAGGCGTCGGGTCACGGGCGGGGAGGAGGAAGAGGATCCCGCGGCGGCCTCCAGGCGACGGCGAGGCCGGGTCGAGCAGCGGGGGTTGACGAGTAGGGGAGGTGGAGGTGGATCCCGCGCCGGCCACGGCTCAGGTGACGTGCGGGATCGAGCAGCGGGGTTTGACGAGCAAGGGAGGTGGAGGAGGATCCCGCGCTGGCCACGGCTCAGGCGACGTGCGGGATCGACCGGCGGCAGTTGGACGAGCAGGGGATAAGAGAGGGAGAGATGCGGTCGATCATGAGGGGTGGGGGATGTGCGGCAGAAGGAGGGATCGAGGGAGAGATGCGGTCGGTCGTGGTGGGGCCTTGGGGATAAGAGAGAGAGATGGGATGGGTGGTTGGGGCGCGCGTGGTGACTGGTGAGAGACGTAGGCGGGTGCGGGCGGCCCAGATCACGCCATGTCACCGATCCCTGGGATCAATCCGCGTGTTGTGTTTTCTCTTTGCCGTCTGCGAACTTTTTACAGACGGCAAAGAGCAGACTTTGCCGTCTGTAAACAAAATTGCAGATGGCAAAGACTTTGCCGTCTGCAATTTTGTTTACAGACGGCAAAGAGAGCTCTTTGCTGCCTGTAAAAAAAATCCCAGACGGCAAAGAGTTTTTGCCGTCTGTGTTTTTTTAGAGAAGGCAAAGTATGTATTTGCCGTCAGTTGTTCTTTGCCGTCAGCTACTGTCGGCAAAATTTGTCTTTGCCGTCTGGCTCGACGACATGCTGACGGCAAATCTCCTGTTTCCCGTAGTGAGAGTGATGTACACACAAGATGATGTCCATGAAAGCATTAGGTTACCTTGTCCCTTGTCTTACCAACAAGAGGGTTTGTGACTCCTTGAACTAGTGCAAGATGTGGAAGTTTCTTACACTTGTTCTCGCCAAAGTGATATGAGTGAAGTATGTTGGCGGAGTCACCCTCAAGAACTCTCTAGTTCTTCTTCTTTGGGATCCACATCATCTTGATGGGAATCCTTGGAGTTGTAGTCATACTGATGAAGTAGAACTTGATGTAGTCTTGGGAACCCACTTGACCAAGGCCTTGGGAGCTTCTTCAAATGCATCAATCTCCTCTTGAAGCTTGTCCTTGCCTTTTTGCTTGTGGTCTTGTGGTGGAAGATCATCTTGAGCTTATGTCCCTTGGAAGGAAGTAGGATCATACTTCTCTTGTTAAGGAACAAACTTTGTCTTGTTCCTTGGAAGATCATCTTGAGCTTGTGTCCCTTGGAAGGAAGTAGGATCATACTTCTCTTGTTAAGGAACAAACTTTGTCTTGGGGTATTGATCTTCTTCCCACTGCATTGAACTTTCGTTCAAAACCAATACCTTGATTCTTCCGGTGCCTTCCTTGCTTGTGTACAATTTCCTCAAATTGCTTACTTCCGGCAAGACTCTTGTAGACACCTTTCTCAATAATTCCCTTCAATAAGCTATTTTCTTGCTCAAGTGTAACTTGGCTAAGAAAATCATTAGTGGAATCAAGAGAACTACTAGAAGCAACAATATTGGATTTAGCATGATTGTTGTTACTACTAGAAGAAGAATCTTTCTTACTCTTGTTGCTAGATTTAACTTGTGGCATGTAAGTAGACAAGAGTAAACGCCTGGAAATGTAAGAAGAACTTTTCTTGCGAAGATCATCATTGATTGCTTTTAAGAACCCATGCTATTGCTCAAGGTTGAGCTTTTCAAAGCGTAACTTCACATGAGTCTTTAAAAGCTCTCGGTGATTTTCCAAGGTAGTTTCATGAGCTAGCTTAAGAGTGTTTAGTTCTTTAGTTAGACGCTCAATCTCCTTTTTATCATCATAATTCGTTTTATCTTGATTAGCATGATTAGTAGCAAGTTCATCATAGTTTTCATCACTAGAGTTGTCAACAAGTAGATCATCATCACCTAACAAATCATCTTCATCACTACTGAAATCAACATACTCGGGGTGTGATACCTTTGGACCTTTAGCCATGAAGCATCTTCCAATTCCTTCATTTGGTGAATCAAATATGTCGTAGGAGTTGGTTGACACAAGTGCTAGACCAGCAACACCTTCGTCTTGAGTATATTCGGAGTCGGAGTGATAACTTCTCTCGGAGTGATTGTCGGAGTCGGAGCCGGATATCCATTCGCCAACATGAGCTTGATGTCTTCGTTTTGTGTAGCTCCTTGATGATTTGTCCTTTCTTTCCGAATCCTTGCTTCTCCGTGATGTTCTTTGTTCATAACGGTCATCTCTACTTCTTCTCTCTCTTGGTGGTGATTCTTCTCTTCTACTTCTCCTTTTGGGTGAATCTTCTCTTCTTTTGTAGGGAGCCGTATACTCATTGGAGTAGTGTCCGGGTCTTCCACAATTGTAGCAATTACGTTCACGACTCGAAGATCTTTTGTCATTGTAGGACCTTGACTTGGAACTTCTTTCCTTGCTTCTACTCTTGTAGAACTTGTTGAAGTTCTTCACCATTAGGCTCAATTCTTCATTGAAGGCTTGTTTCTCACTTGATGATGTAGGAGCATCACATGAGGCTTTGTAAGCACCACTTGACTTGTTGTGAAGCTCTTCCTTATCCTTTAGTGACATCTCATGAGCAACAATTCTTCCAATGACTTCTGTTGGTTTGAGATCTTTGTAGTTGGGCATCATTTGGATCAATGTGCACACAGTATCATATTTTCCATCCAAGGCTCTTAGGATCTTCTTGATGATGAATCTATCGGTCATCTCTTCACTTCCTAAGCCGACAATCTCATTTGTGATGAGAGCAAGCCTAGAGTACATTTCAGCGACACCTTCATCATCCTTCATTTTGAACTTGTCAAGTTGACTTTTAAGCACATCCAATTTGTATTCCTTGACGGAGTCGGTACCTTCATGCATAACAATCAAAGTATCCCAAATTTCCTTTGCATTCTCAAGACGGCTGATTTTGTTGAATTCTTCAGGGCACAATCCGTTGAAGAGGATATCGCAAGCTTGAGCATTGTATTGCAGCATCTTCAACTCTTCCGCGGTGGCTTCACGGTTCGCTTCTCTCCCATCAAAGAATTCACCTTGCAAGCCAATACGCACAATAGCCCAAACGGCGGGGTTATGTCCAAGAATATGCATTTTCATCTTATGCTTCCAACTAGCAAAATTAGTACCATCAAAGTAAGGACCTCTACGGTGGTAATTTCCCTCGCTAGACGCCATACTCTCCTAGGTTGTGAAACCAAGTCTATGATCACCAAAAGCTATGGAAATCAAGGAAAATGGAGACCAAAGCTCTGATACCACTTGTAGGATCGAAAGTATGTCTAGAGGGGGGGGGTGATTAGACTACTTGACCAAATAAAAATATAGCCTTTTCCCAATTTTAAGTCTTGGCAGATTTTAGCAACTTAGCACAAGTCAAGAAATCAACCTACACATGCAAGTCTAAGAGTATAGCAGTGGAATGTAAAACATTTTCATATGAAGGTAAAGGGAGGAGTTTGGAGGGAGCAAACGCAATGTAGACATGAAGATTTTTGGCGTGGTTCCGATAGGTGGTGCTATCGTACATCCACGTTGATGGAGACTTCAACCCACGAAGGGTAACGGTTGCGCGAGTCCACGGAGGGCTCCACCCATGAAGGGTCCATGAAGAAGCAACCTTGTCTATCCCACCATGGCCATCGCCCACGAAGGACTTGCCTCACTAGGGTAGATCTTCACGAAGTAGGCGATCTCCTTGCCCGTACAAACTCCTTGGTTCAACTCCACAATCTTGTCGGAGGCTCCCAAGTGACACCTAACCAATCTAGGAGACACCACTCTCTAAAAGGTAATCAATGGTGTGTTGATGATGAACTCCTTGCTCTTGTGCTTCAAATGATAGTCTCCCCAACACTCAACTCTCTCTCACTAATTTGGATTTGGTGGAAAGATGACAGGCGCCCCCACAATGGCGAATGAAGAATTCCAGTCGACCCCAGAGAGCCAGGCTTTGATGCAAGGTCTATCCTCGTTCAAGGTCTGGTTGATAGAAACAGAGCTCACAGAGAAGGCCACGATACAGATCATCCAACTGGAAGCAGGGTGCACGTTTCAGGACCCGAGTGTTTCAGCAGAGCCATCAGAACAGCAGTGATTCCTCCCAACTTCAGGTTGGCGACTGGAGTCAGCAAGTTCATCGGCGAGTCCAAGCCAAACACTTGGCTTGAGGATTACCGAGTGGCTGTGCAGATTGGTGGTGGCAATGATGATGTGGCCATGAAGCACCTCCCCTTGATGTTGGAGGGCTCTGCCAGAGCATGGTTGAATCAGTTGGCTCCTGGCAGTATATATAGTTGGGAGGAACTTGCTCGAGTGTTTGTTAGGACCTTTGAAGGCACTTGCAAAAGGCCGGCAGGGTTGACAGAATTGCAGTTTTGTGTCCAGAAACCGAATGAAACCTTGAGGGATTATATCCAGAGATGGATCACATTGCACCATACAGTGGAGAATGTGTCAGATCATCAAGCAATTTGTGCCTTCAAGGAAGGCGTTAAGTATCGGGAGTTGAATCTGAAATTCGGTTGGACAAGAGATATGACTCTGACTCGGATGATGGAGATTGCCACCAAATATGCCAATGGTGAAGAGGAAGACCGACTCCGGAGTGGCAAACACAAAACAGTCGCCCAAGAAACCGGAGGAGGGAATTCCAGTCGGAAACAGAAGCGAAAGGCCGAACCAGCTGCTCCTGGTGAAGCTTTGGCTGTTGCCCAAGGAAAGTTCAAAGGAAATCCCAAAGGCCCCTGGACTCCCAAAAAAGTTAAGGATAAAGATGGGAATGATGTTTGGATTTACCATGCCATATTCATACCAAAAAAGATGAAGAGGGGAACATCATTTACCCTAAACACACCACTCGATAGTGTCATTTCCTGATCCATCCGTTCTGAGAGAAACAACCCAAGGAAAAGGAAAATGAGTCAGACGAAGGTGAGGATAGGGAAGAAGATGATGATGGTTTTCCCAATGTGAATTCCACACTGATGATTTTTGCTGATGTTGAAAGCAAAAGTCGGTTGAAGGTTATTAACAGGGAAGTAAACATGGTTGCTCCTGCAACACCCAGTTATCTGAAGTGGTCCCAGACTGCCATCACATTCGACCAGTCGGACCATCCAGCGCATATGGCCACCCCTGGGAGGCAAGCACTGGTGGACGACCCAGTAGTCGAAGGCACTCGACTGACTAAAGTGTTGATGGATGGTGGCAGTGGCCTGAATATCCTTTATGCTAAAACCTTGAAGGGAATGGGCATTCCGATGTCCAAGCTTAGTGAAAGCAACATGAGTTTCCACGGTGTTATACCCGGCAAGAAGGCTCAGTAACTCGGCCAGATCGCACTTGATGTGGTTTTCGGTGATTCCAAGAATTACCACAAGGAAAAGTTGATGTTTGAGGTAGTGGATTTCAAGAGTGCTTACCATGCCATTCTGGGGAGACCTTCTTATGCACGTTTTATGGCTCGGCCATGTTACGTGTATCTCAAATTGAAGATGCCTGGCCCCAAAGGAGTAATCACTGTCACTGGCAATCGGCAGAAGGCAGAAGAGTGCTTCCATAAGGGCTCAAAAATTGCTGATGCACAGATGGCAGTAGTGGAACTGCAAGAGTACCAGAAAAATGCAGATCCGAGTGATTTTCTGCGAGCCAAGAAGCCTACCACAGAGTCCGCATTTCAGTCGTCAGGGGAGACAAAGCCGATTCATATCCACCCGACCGATCCCAATGCTGCTCCGACCCATATCTCGTCAACACTCGACAACAAATAGGAAGAAGCGCTCATCCAGTTCCTCCGTGAGAACTGGGACATCTTTGCATGGAAACCTTCTGACATGCCGGGTGTACCCAGGGGACTGGCTGAGCATCGTTTGCGAGTCGACCCGAAAGTAAAACCAGTCAAGGAACATCTCCGACGGTCCGCCATCTAGAAGAGAAAAAGATTGACGAGGAAGTGGCTCGGCTCCTGGCAGTTGAGTTCATCCGAGAGATTTTCCACTCTGAGTGGCTCGCCAATGTTGTCATGGTCCCCAAGAAGGATGATTCATTTCGCATGTGCATTGACTTCAAGCATATTAATCGGGCCTGCCCGAAAGATCATTTTCCTCTTCCCCGCATCGACCAAATTATCGACTCAACTGCGGGGTGTGAGCGTTTGTCCTTCTTGGACGCCTATTCCGGGTACCATCAGATCCGACTATATGGACCCAATGAGATAAAGACGGCTTTCATCACTCCATTTGGATGTTTCTGTTATGTCACTATGCCATTCGGCCTGAAGAACATCGGAGCCACATTCATGAGGATGATCCAGAAGTGTCTGCTCACTCAAATCAGTCGGAATGTGGAAGCATACATGGATGACATTGTAGTCAAGTCACGTAAAGGTTCTGACCTGCTGGCTGACCTTGCCGAAACCTTTTCCAACCTCAGAAGGTATGATATCAAGCTTAATCCATCAAAGTGCACATTCGGAGTTCCTGGTGGAAAGTTACTCGGTTTCCTCGTTTCTGAACGAGGAATCGACGCTAACCCAGAGAAAGTTGGTGCCATTCTTTGGATGAAACGCCCTGTGTGTGTGCACGATGTACAAAAGCTTACTGGTTATTTGGCCGCCTTGATTCGATTCATTTCTCATCTCGGTGAAAAGGCACTGCCTCTTTACCGACTGATGAAGAAGTCTGATAAGTTCGAGTGGACTCTCGAAGCTGATGCAGTGTTTGTAGAGCTCAAAGCCCTGCTTTCCACCCGGCCGGTGCTTGCTGCACCAATCAACCAAGAGCCTTTACTGCTTTACATTGCAGCCACTGGACAAGTTGTTAGTACAATACTCACGGTCGAGTGGGAAGAAGAAGGAAAAACTTATAAAGTTTAGCGCCCCAGTATATTACGTTTCTGAAGTTCTGACTCCATCAAAGCAAAGATATCCCCATTATCAGAAGCTTGCTCATGGAATTTACATGACCACAAAGAAGGTTGCACACTATTTCTCTGATCATTCCATTACAGTCGTTAGCGAGGCTCCATTATCGGAGATTTTGAACAACAAAGATGCAATTGGTCGAGTGGCAAAGTGGGCGATTGAACTCCTTCCCCTGGATATCAAGTTTGAAGCAAAGAAGTCTATTAAGTCCCAAGCAATAGCCGATTTCCTCGCTGAGTGGATCGAACAGCAACTTCCGGCCCAAATTCACTCAGAGCATTGGACCATGTTCTTCGATGGGTCCAAGATGCTGAATGGTTCCGATGCTGGAGTGGTGTTGGTCTCCCCCCGTGGTGACAAACTCAGTTACGTTCTCCAGATTCACTTTGACTCCTCCAACAATGAGGCCGAATACGAAGCACTTCTATATGGGTTGCGTATGGCCATTTCACTCGGCGTCCGTCGCCTCATGGTCTATGACGACTCGGATTTAGTGGTCAATCAGGTGATGAAGGAGTGGGACGTCAGAAGTCCAGCCATGACTGGTTATTGCAATGCAGTAAGAAAATTAGAAAAGAGGTTTGAGGGGTTAGAGCTCCATCACATCCCTCAACTGAAAAATCAAGCAGCCGATGATCTGGCAAAGATAGGCTCCAAGAGAGAAGCCATTCCCAGTAATGTGTTCCTGGAGCATATTCATGCACCTTCAGTTCAAGAAGATCCCTTCACTGAAGAGCCCCCACAGCCAAAGGGTGCCACCGATCCGACTGAAATCGAGATTCCAGCCGTGGTCGACTTGATCATGGAAGTTTTGGTCATCACCCCTGATTGGACAGTACCATATATCGCATACATTCTTAGAAGGGAACTCCCAGAAGAAGAGGCTCGGCAGATTGTCCGTCGATCTAAGGCCTTCACTGTGATAAGAGGACAATTGTTCAGAGAAAGTGTGACTGGAGTTTGCCAGAAATGCATAACACCTGAAGAAGGTCGAGTGATCCTCAATGAAATCCACTCGGGGACCTGTGGTCACCATGCGTCCTCTCAGACCGTTGTAGCCAAAGCATACCGAGCAGGATTTTACTAGCCTCGGGCAAATGAGATGGCACAGGAAATAGTCGACAAATGTGAAGGTTGTCAGTTTTACTCCAACATGTCTCACAAGCCTGCGTCAGCCCTGAAGACCATTCCACTCGTCTGGCCTTTTGATGTTTGGGGATTGGATATGGTTGGACCTTTGAGGACTGGCAGAAGTGGATTCACTCATGTGCTTGTAGCAGTCGACAAGTTCACCAAGTGGATTGAAGCCAAGCCTATCAAGAACCTTGATGCCAGTACTGCTGTCAGCTTCATTAGGGAGATAACATTCAGATATGGTGTTCCACATAGCATCATCACTAACAACGGATCAAACTTTGATTCTGATGAGTTCAGGACTTTTTGTGCTTCACAAGGTACTCGAGTCGACTATGCCTCGGTCGCCCACCCCCAGTCGAATGGGCAGGCTGAAAGAGCAAATGGATTGATTCTCAAAGGACTGAAACCCCGACTGATGCGTGACCTCAAACATGCAACAGGAGCCTGGGTCGACGAACTTCCATCAGTATTATGGGGATTGAGGACAACTCCCAATCGGTCGACTGGCAGAACCCTGTTTTTCTTGGTTTATGGAGCCGAAGCTGTACTTCCGAGTGACTTGCTCCACAATGCACCCCGAGTCGAGCTTTTCACAGAAGAAGAAGCAAAACAAGCACGACAGGATGTAGTTGACCTCCTTGAAGAAGAAAGAGAGATGGCCTTGATCCGATCAACCATCTATCAGCAAGACATGCGTCGATTCCATGCCAGAAACGTAAGGGGTCGAGCATTTCAAGAGGGAGACTTAGTTCTCCGAGTGGACCAGCAGAAACCACACAAGCTTGCTCCCTCTTGGGAAGTCCCCTTCGTGGTCACTAGAGTGCTCCACAATGGAGCGTACCACCTTTACGACGTCGAGCACAAGAAAGATGAGCCGCGCGCCTGGAATGTGGAGCTGTTCCGCCCCTTTTATACTTAAACACTCAGTCTGCTCAGATGTAATAAAAACACCTTTGTATTTTGTTTATCAAAGACAAGAGTTTTACAGTCTTCTAAAAAGATGGTCGATTGTTTACGTCTGTTTCTGAAATCCCCCAGTGGGTGGCTCAGCTGCGAATCCGTTTTGCCTAAGTTGAAAAAAATCCTACCGAGTGATGAGCAAGCCTCTCACTCGGGGGCTTAGCTGCAGTCCAGTACTCGCCTAAGTTGAAAAAATCCTACCGAGTGATGAGCAAGCCTCTCATTCGGGGGCTTAGCTGCGAACCCATTTCGCCTAAGTTGAAAAAAATCCTACCGAGTGATGAGCAAGCCTCTCACTCGAGGGCTTAGCTGCAGTCCA